>NC_064620.1:406621822-406924852 GCF_023898315.1 Schistocerca nitens
TTAATGGTCCCACAAGTGTCTATATTGGACCCATTACTATTCTCATTGTATGTTTATGAAATGTCAACAATTCTTTTCCACTGAAAATTTCAACTGTACGCTGAAGATCTTCAGTTGTATCTAAGTGGAGGTCCAACAAACATGTGCACAGCCGTTCCACATGTAAACACTGATTTACTTGACTTATCTCAGTGGGCGCATAACATAGGTTTGAAACTTAACCCATTTAAAATGCAATCAGTCTTATTCACTCACAAGTAACTTATTATCACGCTGTTCAGAAGATCTCTTTAATCCTAAACGGCACAGAAGTAATATTTTCCTCTTCTTAAGAGCTTGATGTTAATTCTGGGCCATCAGGTTGACTGGACTGAAAACACAACTACTGCAGTGTGTAAGAAGCTTTCAGTGTCACTCCATTCATTACAGAAGTAAAAGAAGTATTTTCTTTCGAGCTTAGAAAGAAGTCCGTAGACTCGCTAATACTCCTCATACTTGGTTATCCTATTCTTCAACGACCTTCGTACTAAAGTTAACAAAGGACAGAACTCTCAATAAATGCTTAGGTGTGATGCATCTCTGACCTATGCTATTTCGAGCATATCACTTCTGCCTATGGATGATTATCACGGTTGCATGTCGATATCCGCAAAGATTATCGTACTACATGTGTGCTCCATGTTTTCAATCATTGCACTCACTCTTATTTATCTTCAACTCTGACACTACTATCTTTTTCAACAAAGTAAAATCCCCTTTGTACCGCCGGCCGGAGTGGCCGTGCGGTTCTAGGCTCTAGAGTCTGGAACCGCGAGACCGCTACGGTCGCAGGTTCGAATCCTGCCTCGGGAAAGGATGTGTGTGATGTCCTTAGGTTAGTTAGGTTTACGTAGTTCTAAGTTCTAGGGGACTGATGACCTCAGAAGTTAAGTCCCATAGTGCTCAAAGCCATTTGAACAAAGCCGAATTTGGAAGAATCTTCCTCAAAAAAATCAGAGAAATTAAATTCCTTCCAAACTTCAAAAGACAGTTAATTTACCACCTCCTATCACAATAACCATCATTCCTGTACACTAGTTTGCAGATCAGCATTGTCAGTTCCACCCCCACCCCCCTCCATCACAAATTTTCTCTCCTCCACGTTGGCAGAATTTGTTTTTTAAATTCTGTCCTTTTCTAACCGCGACTGCCACTGTCAATCTTCTCCTCTTTCTTGATCTCTTCCGCTTCTGTAATATTAAACATGTAATCAGATGTGGTAAGGTAAACTATATTACTGTTAATATGCTTTACTACTACTACTACTATTATTATTATTATTATTAGTGTCAACTTTTATTTTCGTTATTATTATTATTATTATTATTCGTGTCAGTTCCTATTATTTGATAGTCATTATTATTTTCATTTTATTATTCCGTGTGAATGTTTTTGTATATCTTTGGTATGTGTTGATCCCAGTTAGATGTAAGAGAGGGCCTTGAGGCCATAATGTAGTCAGGCTAAATATGCAGTAAATAAATATTCTCCTGAAGCCACCTTACAATGTGGGCAGTCGGTAATTTGTGTACCACTGTCGTTTATGACTTTTTCTCTTCCATCACGAATGAGGCACAAGAATGGCTAATGATGGTAAGCGTGTGAGCTTGAGTCTCTTTCATATGGCCCTCATTGCACCAAAAAGGGCAAACACATAAGTTTTACAGATCGGTAAATTTCAAGGAAGGTAACTACGAGAAAACCATGGGTAAGAAAAGGAATACTACAACTGTGCACGAAAGAGTGACGTACAAAACTGTTCAGGAAAAGCCAAGATATATCGAACTTAGGAAACAAATAAATTGAAATTGGAGGGAAAGGTAATGGTTTGCGCACTGAAAAGTAATGCCTCCAAATGTTTTATTCTGTTCTCAATATCGGTTGAGGTATTACATGTCATGCAGATTACTCCATCGATTTTCCGGCTTCACTGATGCAAGCTGCACTCCCTCCCGCTAGAGGGCTCCGAACTGCCGCGTGTAAGGTGACTATTTGTAACATAACTATGCCAGTGCGTGAGAGATCCTCATAAAACTGAAAACACGATTTCGAAGAGTTTGTCCACACATGGAGCACTCTCTCCACCATGACAATGCCAGACCACACACGAGCGCTGCGACATCTGCAACAATCCATCGCCTTGTGTTCACTGTCATCGATCATCCTCCATAGAGTCCTGACTTGACCGACGCCGATTTCCATCTGTTTCGATAACTTACAGAGCACCTTCGATGACTTCGCTTTGATGGTGATGAAGCGGTGAAAGCAGAGGTGAGCTTGTGGCTCCGTCAACAAAGTCAAGTATTCTCCTGTCACGGTATCAACAAACTGGTCTCTCCCTGGGAGGAATATGTATGTCGCCAGAGTGACTATATTCAGAAATAAATATGTAGTCATGAAAAATAAATATGTAGAACGTTAACGTTCCTTTTACTTAAAAACCTTTAACAGTTTTCACTTAAAAATTAAGAAGCATTTCTTTACAGCACCCACTCTCACAACAATAAAAAAGGAACAGTGAGAATGTAAGAAGGTTCAAAAATGGCTCTGAGCACTATGGGACTTAACTGCTGAGGTCATCAGTCCCATAGAACTTAGAACTACTTAAACCTAACTAACCTAAGGACATCACACACACCCATGCCCGAGGCAGGTGTCGAACCTGCGACCGTAGCGGTCACGCGGTTCCTGATTGTAGCGCCTAGAACCGCCCGGCACCCCGGTCGGCTGTAAGAAGGTTCTCGAATTTGAAAGGTATAACGAGGGATGTGGTCTTTCGCCTGTACTGTTCAACCCATTCATAGAAGAAAAAAATTCGGAAACAAAAGAAAGGTTCAAGGGTGTGAAATTAAAACTCGGGGTCAAAGGATATCAAAGATAAGATTACTTGACGTGGTTGTTGTTCTCAGTGAAAGACAGGAAGAACTTCAGACCACCTGAATGGATTGAACAGTCTGATGAGCACGTGCTATGGGTTGGGAGTAAACCGAATAAATACGAAATAATGAGGCGTAACATAAATACGTTAGTGGTAAACTTAACATGACGATTAGGGTCCACGAAGCAGATGACTGCTACGTTGGAAAAATAATAATTTATGGCAGAGGTGAAGTAAACTAAAGGGTCAATAGTGTTGGTGGTGGGCGAAGTGGTCTTCTCCCTCATCCGCCTCGCAGTGCATGTTTAGAACATCCGTTCGCCTGGATGAGGGCTTACCCGGACACGGCCACTCACTTGGTGTAACAAGAAACGTGGTTCATCCGAATGGGCGACACTCCCTCCAATGATCCACGGGTCAATCTCAGTGATCCTATGTTTACTACAGTCACCACTAACAATGTCATTCAAAGGCTTTGTACGTCTTCACCACAATATTTGTTCGTCTTATTGTGTCTTAGTGTTTCGGCTTTCTCCATTTTCGAGGGCACAAAGGGTACAAAGTATCTAGTCGGCTTTCGAATGACCAGCTGGCAGTTAGCACTTTTCTGTTGACTATATATTTGGCAACAATATTTTAGAGGCTCTTTTGGTTTATTACCATGAATAATGTTATGTATTTCTGTCTTTGAAAATGGCAAAAGCCGAAATGCTTAAGGCGATAGCTACTATGGTCAAGACATACAAAACTGTATGAGTGCAATTAGTTGCTGCCCCATCTGGTAGTGACTTTATTTGAAGCCGATTATGTCATTGATTCAACATGATAACACGTAGGGGTCATATTCTGTGGCGCCCCATGTTCAACAATGTGCACAGAACGGTATGCTTCGAAACACTTGTGCTTGCATCAGCATTTTACTGTGTCGTCTATCCTGCATTACATATCGGGCAAACTTCTGACGTGCATGTTCCGTGACGAGGCGTGGACGCTGTCCGCTACCCGTGGTTTCCCCATTATTCAGCCACTTTTCATTGATTCTCAAAGCAACGGTACGCCAACAGCCGAACAGCTTCAGCGTTTCCAAGATGCTCTTTCCAACACACCGGGCGATAAGTTGTGAAAACCGCTTGTGTGAGTGGATTTGCCCACTTGAGGGTGGAAAATTATACAGCCTGTCCTCATGTAACGTCCCTAATTTCCAAATTGCAGTTAAAAAGCTATGAGGAATAGCTGCTTGTGGTTTCATCAACTCATGAAGTTTTGTGTAGATGTATTCGTGACTGATTGCTTTGTTTTCAGATGGTAAGTAATTATCAGAAATGACTAAACCTTAGCAGAGAGCTCAAATCGTAGCGTGGTTTACGGAAGCGAAATCGCCAGTTGTTGTCCGAAGAAATTTCCGGCCTGTATTTCAAATGGAGCCCACAGACGTTAAAACAATTCCTAGCCAATGGAAGTATAAGCAGACACACAGGTTCTGGAAGAAAACGGTAGAGGAGACCAGAGAGATCGTTTACAGAAGCCCATCAAAGTAAGCTCGCTGACTATCACGTGAGCTAAACTTCCCTCGGTCAACAGCCTACAAGGTGTGGCATGACTTCCCTTTCAGGCATACAACCTTCAAATTTTGTAAGAATTGACGCGAAACGGCTTGCTGCTTGGACACGGTATTAAGATTGCGCATCTCATCAGACAAAACTCCAGCTATTTGGGAAATGTCGTTTTGTCTGACAAAGCCAGCTTCCACATGTATGGGAAGGCTAATCGGCTCAACATTCGCATCTGGGACTCGGCAAACCCCCACAGTTTTGGGGAACACGTCAGCGACAGTGAAAATATGAAAGCATGATGTGAGCTGATGAAAGACATCGTAGTTGGACCATGTCTCTTCATCCAACAAACGCTGACAAGCTTGAGCAGTTTTCTGCGTCCTTGAGCCAGATGTGATCGTCACAGCACTGGAGTTTACTTGTTCTTGACTTCCTGTACCGAACATTTCCACACCAATTGCTAGGACATGATTGGCCAACCAAGTGGCCTATGTGATCTTCGGACATAACCACTGTGGATTCCACCCTACCGGGTTCCGTGACCTTGACGATTTCCACCGAAGAACTGGGAGTGCAATAACCTCGATCACCTCACAGATGCTTGTGCGGACATGGACTGAGACAGAGTGTCGTCTAGACATACGACGAGGTACAGAAGGAGCCGACACTAAAGTGTATTAATTTCTTGTACAAAATTTTTGAATTACTTTACATGATTCCGAAAACTGCAAGTATGTATGTCTCATAGTTATTTTTTAATTGAATTTGGAATTTAGGACACGCGGTGCAGGTACTGTATCAACCCTCTGTCACTCACCGTACCCTGGCGCCTGGAGGAAAGGTAGGGATGTAGACCCCAGAATTGCGTTCCGCGTATTTGGTGCCGCATTTCGTAACAGTAACGTCATCACCGACGACAGAATGCAAATGCGGTTTCTACAAACCGCTTTTGAAGCGCCACAGTTCGAACTGGAACCAAATTCTCGAAAGGCAAATTGCTCACTTGCTTTCAGCGCTGCTACTTTCACGAAGTTTGTTGCGTATCGGCAGAAAAGGCCACCCCCTCCTTTCCCCCCTCCCCTCTCGTCACTCTTCTACCGCCCGGCTTTTTCATTTTCTTACGCCACTGCCGCTGACGCCGGAGGTAAGTAGGGATTCCGAGGCCGAAACAGCGGCAGGCGGCGGCGGCTGCGGGCGTGGGCGGTCCCATCTCAGGCCACGCCCACCACCCCGCTTGCAACAAGCCCGCCACCCTGCCGCACCCCACCCCTGCCGCTGCTGCAACCCGCGCTGCGCTGCCCGGGGACTGCTGCCTTCACACTGCCCCCGGCCTCAGTGCAGCTTGCGCGCCAGACCCAGAAATTCGTGACTGCATTGACGCGTCCAGCACCTTTCTAAGAGTGCTAAACTGCGCCAGTGCCATTGTGCATGATACTTGTAATGACATTATTATGTTTCGAATGTCTGTCGTAATCGATGTCTTCCTAAGCAATAGAACTCATACATTGACTTCGCACCGAGCGTACATCGGACACAAAGGCATCGTCAGGAGTAGTCCAGTGAAGTGTGTCAGGACCGTTCCTATTGCCTAGTGTACGGGAAAGTGTCAACCTAAAGCGACACTTAGAGCTACGGGATTTCTATTCGGTGCAGTGAATGACAGCTTGCCGTAAATGTGGAAAAATATAAAGTAATGCCGATGAGTAGGAAAAACAGTATGTTGTATATTATTGCAACAGCAGTGATGTGCAGCTTTACATAGTAACATCGATTAAATATCTATGCGTAACGTTGCAAATGGAACGACCACGTGATGTAGGTTGTAGGGAAAGCGAATGGTCGACTTCGGTTTATTGCGGGAATGAAAGGAAAGTGTAGCTCATCTACAGAAGATAACGCGAACAGAACATTAGTCTACCTATTCTTGAGTACTTCGGATCCCAATCAGGTACGATTGAAGGAAGACATCCAAGCAGTTAGGGGGCGTGCTGCTAGATCTGTTACCGGTTGGTTTGATGAACGCGTGAATGTTACAGAAATGCTTCGTAAGCTCAAACTGGTCTGTCTAGAGGAAAGATTTCGTAATCGCGAAACACTGCTGAGAAATTAACGAAACGCCGTTACAGTTGAACTTTATTATGTTCACACGACCGGTTTCGGACTTTATATCAGGCCTTTATCAAGTGTATCTTAAGGTTATTTTGTAGAGAAGCAACGTCAAATGATCGTTTGACGTTGCTTCGCCACAGCATAACTTTCGGACACACTTGATAATAGTCTAATATAAAGACCGAAATCAGTCGTGTGAACTTAATAAAGTTCTTTAACAACCAGTTTTAGCGGCATTTTGTTAACTGAACAAAGGGAATGACTCTCAGAGATAGAAGGTACCCTCCGACATGCGCCACATCGTGGCTTGTGGAGTGCGTATTTGAATGGAGATGCACATCAGCTTTCAGAGTTCAGAATTTTAATATTGTGCATATCATATGCCCATAATTTTTAAAGTAATGTTATAAATACATCATTCGATAACAATAGCTCAGAAATCCCTACATAATCCAGAACTGACGAGTTACGAGAGACGGGCCTGCCAGTGTAAAATGAGGCAGGGAGCATCGTTTTGTCAGAAGAGAAGCAGTTACAGCGCAACTGTTAGGTTAGAAGAGCTCACAGGATGTCAACTGAGCAACATATCTATTCAAATCCTTCTAAAGCTGTACTAATCGATAGTTGTGCCTGTGACGTGGTAATTCGAAGGAATAATCACAGCTATCCACAGTTAAACCAAGACCTCACGTTCAGACAAACAGGGCCGTTGAGCATTACGGAGGGTGGTTATAAAAATTCGCATGAAACTAGCGCAAGGACTCACCCGCGTGTTCCGAAGTGCTGCGCGAAGTCCAGTCACTGTGCGTAAGGAATTAAAACTAATGTGGGACTGTGGTCGACCAGCTCTTCATAAGCCACAATATGTGTAGTCACTGGTAAGTAACGCTTGAGATGGTGTAAAGAGCGACGCCATTGGGCAGTAGATGACGAGTCATTTGTGTGGTAAATGACGCCACGACCTGCGGAAATGGCAGTCCGATGGAAGAGTTGGAGTTTGGCGACTGCCTGTTGGACGTCACCTGCCATCACTTGTAGCGCCAAAAGTGAAGCACAGAGGAGGTTTTGATACGGTATGCCACTGTTTCTGGTGGTTAGGGTGTGGTCCCCTTATTGCCATTAAGGAAATGCTAATTGCGAAAGGATATGCAGTTATAGCATTGCGCATAGTAGAGTTCGGAGATGATGACTGTTTGTACCTGTATCAGCATGGCAAAGAACTGTCATAAAGCTGCATCTATGAGGCATTGGTTTGTGGACGATTGCCTTCCTGAAATGGACTGGTCTGCCCCTAGTCCCGACCTGAACCCAGTGGAGCACCTCTGAAATAACACAGATGGTCAACTGGATCCACAGCGTCCACCAATATTACTTTCTCGGGTTTCAGCTCTTGAGGAACAAGGGGCTGCCATTCGTCCACAGAAACTGACACTCCTCACTAAATGTGTCCCCAGCAGAGGTCAAGCTGTGAAGGATGGATACACTATATTATTTTGAGATGAAGAGGCCAGCACGGGACATAGTAGCGCGAAGATCTTCCTCAAAGCAGTGTTCAAAAAAAAAAAAAAAAAAAAAAATGCAGTAGCATTAGCGATGACTAATCTTGTACAAAATTTAGGTAATGAGGTAGTGGGTGTAGCACATCTGTTGTCTTTGTGTAACGTAATTTTATCCATTACTTTGTACTACAGGTGATAAATAGCACCTGTAAATTTATCCAGAAAAGTGTAATGCTCTACGAGTATTTGTTCCAAACATCTGGGTCACACATTAATACTAACGCATACCTGAAATCTTGCTCCGTCGTCACCTTAAAGTATACGAAGTGTAGACATGTTTAAATTTATAAACCCACTTCATGTGAATTCCCCTCTCCCCATCCATAAGTGAACTGCAAGATTGTACTATGGATCTCGAAAGTCTTATGTCTACTGACATAACTGTACTGTTATCATGCCGTCTGAGAGCATGCACGCGCTGTAAGTCATATGGTTAAGTACCTGCTCACGTAGAATATCTATATATATATATATATATACACTCCTGGAAATTGAAATAAGAACACCGTGAATTCATTATCCCAGGAAGGGGAAACTTTATTCACACATTCCTGGGGTCAGATACATCACATGATCACACTGACAGAACCACAGGCACATAGACACAGGCAACAGAGCATGCACAATGTCGGCACTAGTACAGTGTATATCCACCTTTCGCAGCAATGCAGGCTGCTATTCTCCCATGGAGACGATCGTAGAGATGCTGGATGTAGTCCTGTGGAACGGCTTGCCATGCCATTTCCACCTGGCGCCTCAGTTGGACCAGCGTTCGTGCTGGACGTGCAGACCGCGTGAGACGACGCTTCATCCAGTCCCAAACATGCTCAATGGGGGACAGATCCGGAGATCTTGCTGGCCAGGGTAGTTGACTTACACCTTCTAGAGCACGTTGGGTGGCACGGGATACATGCGGACGTGCATTGTCCTGTTGGAACAGCAAGTTCCCTTGCCGGTCTAGGAATGGTAGAACGATGGGTTCGATGACGGTTTGGATGTACCGTGCACTATTCAGTGTCCCCTCGACGATCACCAGTGGTGTACGGCCAGTGTAGGAGATCGCTCCCCACACCATGATGCCGGGTGTTGGCCCTGTGTGCCTCGGTCGTATGCAGTCCTGATTGTGGCGCTCACCTGCACGGCGCCAAACACGCATACGACCATCATTGGCACCAAGGCAGAAGCGACTCTCATCGCTGAAGACGACACGTATCCATTCGTCCCTCCATTCACGCCTGTCGCGACACCACTGGAGGCGGGCTGCACGATGTTGGGGCGTGAGCGGAAGACGGCCTAACGGTGTGCGGGACCGTAGCCCAGCTTCATGGAGACGGTTGCGAATGGTCCTCGCCGATACCCCAGGAGCAACAGTGTCCCTAATTTGCTGGCAAGTGGCGGTGCGGTCCCCTACGGCACTGCGTAGGATCCTACGGTCTTGGCGTGCATCCGTGCGTCGCTGCGGTCCGGTCCCAGGTCGACGGGCACGTGCACCTTCCGCCGACCACTGGCGACAACATCGATGTACTGTGGAGACCTCACGCCCCACGTGTTGAGCAATTCGGCGGTACGTCCACCCGGCCTCCCGCATGCCCACTATACGCCCTCGCTCAAAGTCCGTCAACTGCACATACGGTTCACGTCCACGCTGTCGCGGCATGCTACCAGTGTTAAAGACTGCAATGGAGCTCCGTATGCCACGGCAAAGTGGCTGACACTGACGGCGGCGGTGCACAAATGCTGCGCAGCTAGCGCCATTCGACGGCCAACACCGCGGTTCCTGGTGTGTCCGCTGTGCCGCGCGTGTGATCATTGCTTGTACAGCACTCTCGCAGTGTCCGGAGCAAGTATGGTGGGTCTGAAACACCGGTGTCAATGTGTTCTTTTTTCCATTTCCAGGAGTGTATATTATTAGAACACATGTACGTATATATTTTCCACATCTCCTGTTCAACCACGATTTAGATTTCAAATAAACTTGATACACATACCAATTACTATCTGAAAAGAAGTACTTTGGTGGTAAGAATCAACCTCCATTGGTGTGTGGGTGGCGACGAAAACGGGGTGACATAAGGCATGGGCATAGAGAGGTGACAGAGGGAGATAGAGAGAGAGAGAGAGAGAGAGGAGGAGGAGGAGGAGGAAATGCACAAATAGACGGGGGTAGAGGTGGACTGAGAGAATGGAAGGAGGTCAATGATAGAGGGGGAGAATGGGAAATGAATAGCGAGAAGGGGAGGAGGAGATGGACAGAGACGAGAAGAGAAGAAGGAAAGACAAAATTTTGGAAATTTTTGGTAAATTCATATGGGACCAAGCTGCTGAGGTCATCGGTCCCTAGTCTTACACACTACTTAATCTAAAAATAAAACTAAGTTACGCTAAGGGGAACACACACATATATGCCCGAGGGAGGACTAGAATCTCCTCCGACAGGGATGGGGGGGGGGGGTGGTGGCATGGAAAGAGAGAAGGGGCAAGAAGAAGGTGGAGGGAGAAAGAGAGGAGGTGGACAGAAAGAGGGAGGAGAAGGAGATGTGTTCAGGATATGAGGCACAAACTTTGTGGGCGAAGTCGTGTGATACTACATCTAAGTTTGGCAATTTCATCAGCTGCACCACAAATAGATTTCCAAAGTTTATTTAGGAATTCCATATCCATCTAAAACCATTTGATACCATGATAATACTATACTGCTGGGATTTCTAGAGCTACGTTTCACTCCCTGTGCTGAATAGTCCCAGGTGCCTGGTTCATGCATCCATGATATGATCACTGCACGAAGTCTGAATTTTGCAAGCCAGTACCACAACTAGATGTCCACTGATTAACGATAGGTGGTCTTGTGACATGAATCACATTTTATTCTGTGTTGAACAGATGGGTGACTTCGTAGGACAGCCAAAGTGCGTCGGTGCGTCGTGGTGCCTCGTCAAACGAGGAACATACACGGTCCACTTACTCAATGTGACCATCTCCTACGTTCGAAGTCAAAGTGCAATAACCACTTACAGACAGCAAGTGGCATCGCTACCAGTGGATGGTATATAAACCATGTCGCGGGACGCGGAAAACATTATAGTCAATGTCGTAATTAGGAAACATAGCGATTTGCCTGGCGTCCAGTATGTCATTATCATTGCCTATCTGACAAACAGTGGAAACCCTTGTGAAACGGGTTCGCGTGTTGCCGTGGTTAAAAATGGCGCAAAATGGCGCTACCCAAAACCAGCGCCTATGTAACTGTGGTGCACCACAAGTTATTAATGACAGGGTGAACGACCGCTGCAGAGATGTTTAACGACGACTAGACGTGTAAATGTTAAGCAGCTGATCGCCCAGAGGAACCAAGGGGCTACCAACAGTGTTTACGCAACGACCGTTCAGCGAAGGTTGCTGCATATGGGCCTTCGCACCTTATGTTTCATGCACCAATGATGACTGTTGTTCATCGGCACGAAGGCTGCAATGTGCACGCCAGTGCCGGGCATACGGCCATTGACGTGTATGACTCCGCAACAATCGTGGGGAGTGTCAAGGTCGTAGGAGGGAGCGTTATGGTCTGGGGAATGGTTTCGTGGTATTTTCTGGGTGATCTCGCTGTCTTGGAAGGCACAATGTATCAACACAATTATGCATAAAACCTTGGGGACCATGATCACCCTTATACATCGTATGGTTTTTCCTTGGCATCTACCAGCAGGGCAATGCAACGTGTCAACCAGCTTGTAAAGTACTAGCGTGGTTCGAAGAGCACCGTCATAAGTATACCGTACCAACTCCTCCCTTCCGTAATCTCGAAACTGCCCAGATTTAAACACAGTCGAGAATCTGTGGGACCACCTCGATCGGGATGATCGCACCGTGAAACCTAGATCAGCTGATAACTGCTGTGGATTCCGTGTGAGTCCACATCCCTGTCGGTACCTTCCAGAACCTTACTGATTCTCTTTCTGTACGTCTCACAGTGGTCTCAAAGTGGTCTGTGTGGTGTCACCGCCAGACACCACACTTGCTAGGTGGTAGCTTTAAATCGGCCGCGGTCCATTAGTACATGTCGGACTCGCGTGTCGCCACTGGCAGTGATCGCAGACCGAGCGCCACCACACGGCAGGTCTCGAGAGACGTACTGGCACTCGCCCCAGTTGTACGGACGACATTGCTAGCGACTACACGCCTTTCTCTCAATTGCCGAGAGACAGTTAGAATAGCCTTCAGCTAAGTCCATGGCTACGACCTAGCAAGGCGCCATTAACCATATCTGGAGAGAGTCTCACTTGTATTATTAAGAGATATGTACCACAAGGAAATTAAAGTTAAGTAAACCTAAGCTCCGTTCTTTTCTTTATAGCATTCATAAGTATCCTGTTTCAGACCTCACGCAAGACGGCGTGAGTTGACGCGTGCCCTTTCGGCTACTTCAGTGTGGCGTAGCTAGCTTGTTACGCCACAACAGTCTGCACTGTGAAATATCGTTATTCAGACTTTCGACAAGTGGTCACATTGATGTGACAGGACTGTGCATGTGTGCTGCCCTATAGGAATGGCTGTTGCAGGATGTTCAACACTTGTTCGTCGAGAATGTTCTGTTAAGTATCTTGCTTAATGTTGACAATAAATGAAGTATATGGCCCAGTTCTTTGCACGAGAAACTACCCCAAAACACCACAGAAGTATCTCTGCCCTGAACTACAGTCTCCACATGTGGCGAGCTAAGTGACTTACTGGGCCATATCTGCACTGGGAGCCTTGTATCATTTGACAATAGGCAATATCGCCCTCGTCAGACCACACTACACAACTACTGTAAGTTGTTGTGCCGTTTCTGTGTTGCTTGGTCAATTGAAAACGTGCAGCTTTATCTGCTGCTGTGGGAAACGGAATTTTACGATGTGCTTGGCTCCAAATGTCCTTTGCACGTTGTTCTCTTCATAAATTTTGTTGTGAAACTGTATGAGATGAGTCTGCAATAAATTCACTATGCTGACAGTTGCATTTCATTTCCGGTTTCTAAACCATTAGTGATTAAAAGGCGTGACACTCGTAACGGACATTCTCGATTAAGACCTCTTTACGACCACTGTTCTCACGCCATGTTACACGTATGCGAGTGTTACACCATTCCCTGTAGACAAGTTGGACAACCAGCATTTATGCGCCAACAAATGGGATAAATTCTCTCACGGTGAGATTATCGACATGTTGAAACACGATAGTTTCTTTTTGCAAGCTCTCCATATTGACCAGTCTTACTGTGCTGATTCCTTGCAACCGACTGGCTCATGTGCTCCACTGTGTTTCAGAGACAGGGGAGCGTGGAAGAAAAAAATGGTTCTGAGCACTATGGGACTTAAAATCTTAGGTCATCAGTCCCCTAGAACGTAGAACTAGTTAAACCTAACTAACCTAAGGACATCACACACATCCATGCCCGAGGCAGGATTCGAACCTGCGACCGTAACAGTCGTGCGGTTCCGGACTGCGCGCCTAGAACCGCGAGAACACCGCGGCCGGCCAGAGGGTGGAAGAGTTGGTTCATTAAGTGGGTTATTCTTGCCACCCTTAATCGCTTCCAGTTGGCACAATTGAAAGTATCACATATGGAGCAGTTAGAACGAGCGGCCACGTTGCAGAAAACATTTTAATAACTGAATTTAACTAAGCAGACACAACAGACAGCTCAACAGGAAGCTACCTGAATTCAGTGATTACACCCAGAGGCCACTTTACCAGCATTTTAACAAACACTTTACAACCTATGCGCAACAACCATAAATTTACAATCGATACTAAAACTGCCATTCGCACAACGTAAAACAGCGAAGCATTTTGACATGCAGTTATTGTTGTTGTTGTGGTCTTCAGTTCTGAGACTAGTTTGATGCAGCTCTCCATGCTACTCTATCCTGTGCAAGCTTCTTCATCTCCCAGTACCTACTGCAACCTACATCCTTCTGAATCTGCTTAGTGTATTGATCTCTTGGTCTCCCTCTACGATTTTTACCCTCCACGCTGCCCTCCAATGCTAAATTTGTGATCCCTTGATGCCTTAAAACATGTCCTACCAACCGATCCGTTCTTCTAGTCAAGTTGTGCCACAAACTTCACTTCTCCCCAACCCTATTCAATACCTCCTCATTAGGTACGTGATCTACCCACCTTCTCTTCAGCATTCTTCTGTAGCACCACATTTCGAAAGCTTCTATTCTCTTCTTGTCCAAACTGGTTATCGTCCATGTTTTACTTCCATACGTGGCTACACTCCATACAAATACTTTCAGAAACGACTTCCTGACCCTTAAATCTATACTCGATGTTAACAAATTTCTCTTCTTCAGAAACGATTTCCTTGCCATTGCCAGTCTACATTTTATATCCTCTCTACTTCGACCATCAGTTATTTTGCTCCCCAAATAGCAAAACTCCTTTACTACTTTAAGTGTCTCATTTCCTAATCTAATCCCCTCTGCATCACCCGATTTAATTTGACTACATTCCATTATCCTCGTTTTGCTTTTGTTGATGTTCATCTTATATCCTCCTTTCAAGACACTGTCCATTCCGTTCAACTGCTCTTCCAAGTCCTTTGGCGTCTCTGACAGAATTACAATGTCATCGGCGAACCTCAAAGTTTTTACTTCTTCTCCATGAATTTTAATAACTACTCCGAATTTTTCTTTTGTTTCCTTTACTGCTTGCTCAATATACAGATTGAATAACATCGGGGAGAGGCTACAACCCTGTCTCACTCCTTTCCCAACCACTGCTTCCCTTTCATGCCCCTCGACTCTTATAACTGCCATCTGGTTTCTGTACAATTTGTAAATAGCCTTTCGCTCCTTGTATTTTACCCCTGCCACCTTCAGAATTTGAAAGAGAGTATTCCAGTTAACGTTGTCAAAAGCTTTCTCTAAGTCTACAAATGCTAGAAACGTAGGTTTGCCTTTTCTTAATCTTTCTTCTAAGATAAGTCGTAAGGTTAGTATTGCTTCACGTGTTCCAACATTTCTACGGAATCCAAACTGATCTTCCCCGAGGTCCGCTTCTACTAGTTTTTCCATTCGTCTGTAAAGAATTCGCGTTAGTATTTTGCAGCTGTGACTTATTAAACTGATAGTTCGGTAATTTTCACATCTGTCAACACCTGCTTTCTTTGGTATTGGAATTATTATATTCTTCTTGAAGTCTGTGGGTATTTCGCCTTTCTCATACATCTTGCTCACCAGATGGTAGAGTTTTGTCATGACTGGCTCTCCCAAGGCCATCAGTAGTTCTAATGGAATGTTGTCTACTCCCGGGGCCTTGTTTCGACTCAGGTCTTTCAGTGCTCTGTCAAACTCTTCACGCAGTATCTTATCTCCCATTTCATCTTCATCTACATCCTCTTCCATTTCCATAATATTGTCCTCAAGTACATCGCCCTTGTATAAACCCACTATATACTCCTTCCACCTTTCTGCCTTCCCTTCTTTGTTTAGAACTGGGTTACCATCTGAGCTCTTGATATTCATACAAGTGGTTCTCTTCTCTCCAAAGGTCTCTTTAATTTTCCTGTAGGCAGTATCTATCTTACCCCTAGTGAGACAAGCCTCTACATCCTTACATTTGTCCTCTAGCCATCCCTGCTGAGCCATTTTTCACTTCCTGTCGATCTCATTTTTGAGACGTTTGTATTCCATTTTGCCTGCTTCATTTACTGCATTTTTATATTTTCTCCTTTCATCAATTAAATTCAATATTTCTTCTGTTACCCAAGGATTTCTATTAGCTCTCGTCTTTTTACCTACTTGATCCTCTGCTGCCTTCACTACTTCATCCCTCAGAGCTACCCATTCTTCTTCTACTGTATTTCTTTTCCCCATTCCTGTCAATTGTTCCCTTATGCTCTCCCTGAAACTCTCTACAACCTCTGGTTCTTTCAGTTTATCCAGGTCCCATCTCCTTAAATTCCCACGTTTTTGCAGTTTCTTCAGTTTCAATCCGCAGTTCATAACCAATAGATTGTGGTCAGAATCCACATCTGCCCCTGGAAATGTCTTAAAATTTAAAACCTGGTTCCTAAATCTCTGTCTTACCATTATATCATCTATCTGATACCTTTTAGTATCTCCAGGATTCTTCCAGGTATACAACCTTCTTTTATGATTCTTGAACCAAGTGTTAGCTATGATAAGTTATGCTCTGTGCAAAATTCTACAAGGCGGCTTCCTCTTTCATTTCTTCCCTCCAATCCATATTCACCTACTATGTTTCCTTCTCTCCCTTTTCCTACTAACGAATTCCAGTCACTCATGATTATTAAATTTTCGTCTCCCTTCACTACCTGAATAATTTCTTTTATCTCGTCATACATTTCATCAATTTCTTCATCATCTGCAGAGCTAGTTGGCATATAAACTTGTACTACTGTAGTAGGCATGGGCTTTGTGTCTATCTTGGCCACAATAATGCGTTCACTATGCTGTTTGTAGTAGCTAACCCGCACTCCCATTTTTTTATTCATTATTAAACCTACTCCTGCATTACCCCTATTTGATTTTGTATTTATAACCCTAATCACCTGACCAAAAGTCTTGTTCCTCCTGCCACCGAACTTCACTAATTCCCACTGTATCTAACTTTAACCTATCCATTTCCCTTTGTAAATTTTCTAACCTACCTGCCCGATTAAGTGATCTGACATTCCACGCTCCGATCCGTAGAATGCCAGTTTTCTTTCTCCTGATAACGACGTCCTCTTGAGTAGTCCCCGCCCAGAGATCCGAATGGGGGACTATTTTACCTCCGGAATATTTACCCAAGAGGACGCCATCATCATTTAATCATACAGTAAAGCTGCATGTCCTCGGGAAAAATTACGGCTGTAGTTTCCCCTTGCTTTCAGTCGTTCGCAGTACCAGCACAGCAAGGCCGTTTTGGTTAATGTTACAAGGCCAGATCAGTCAATCATCCAGACTGTTGCCCCTGCAACTACTGAAAAGGCTGCTGCCCCTCTTCAGGAACCACATGTTTGTCTGGCCTCTCAACAGATACCCCTCCGTTGTGGTTGCACCTACGGTACAGCCATCTGTATCGCTGAGGCACGGAAGCCTCCCCACCAACGGCAAGGTCCATGGTTCATGGGGGGGGGGGCAGTTATATATATATATATATATATATATATATATATATATATATATATATATATATATATATATATATACGAGGGGCGTTCAGAAAGTAAGCTCCGATCGGTCGCGAAATGGAAACGACTATGAAAATCCGATAAAGCTTTGCACAGATGTGTTGGGTAGTGTTTCTAGTATAACCCCACTTAGCATCACGTCGCCCTTCTCATTTCTGAGCTCGCAGTGAGTGCGTAAAGATGTCTAGAAAATAGTGTCTGCCGCCAAGTACGAGGGCCTGGTGAGAAATTTCGCCTGAAGCTATGCAGCTAACTTTACATAACTGTCGTGCTGTTTCTTCGTCAAGACAATTCTCAGCCGCATTCTGCAGGGGCAATGAAGATGCTCCTGCATCGTTTTCAAATGGAAATGTGAGATTACCCACAATACAGTCCGCAATTGTCTCCCCCTGAGTTTCATCTCTGGTCACATGAACCACTGTCTTTGAAGACAACATTTTGACACAGACAACGAGGTGTCGGCCAGCGTGGAGAATTGGCGGAAAGCACTGGCGGCTGCCTTCTATGATGAGGCTATTGAAAAGTTGGTACAACGCTATGACAAAAGTCTAAGTCAGAACGGCGACTACGTAGAGAAGTAGCTGAAAGGTGTAGCTAATTGTTACAAGTAAAACATTTCTGATGTTCACTGTGGTTTCAATTTGGCAATCAATCGGAGCTTACTTTCTGAACAGGCCTCGTATATATATATATATATATATATATATATATATATATATATATGTGTGTGTGTGTGTGTGTGTGTGTGTGTATTAAACACCGCCTTAAGAACACTGGTCACTTTGAATGATCGTAGTTGTTATGCAACTGGAATCAGGAGATCATGTGAGCCTCCATCGTTGATGTAAGTGATGACAGTGAAGTACATGATGTGACTGATACGGCATATATATATATATATATATATATATATATATATATATATATATATATAAGTGACTTATGGAGGCTGCACATAGCACTTGAAAGAGACGGAATGCTCTGAAACTTCGATGAATCATTATACAATGTGATTCCGCGATGATGTTTCAAACTTTGAAAGCTGATGGAAAAGGTAAAAGTATAAGTTTGAAGTAACGACCGACTCGAAAGGTAGAAACGAAAAACTTTCTGATACCTGAGTCAGTCGACCCGTTCTATTGCTTTTCGTATTTTCAGATGAGGTAGTATGGACCAAAACAAGGAAAGGTGTCCGTACTTTAAGAGCTATGAGCACATGTTCATGTCTGCTGCAATAACACGTCTCTTCTTTTGAAACAGTGCTCATATCTCCTAAGGTATACTCTATAAGGTCCGTGTTTTCTAGACAATTTTTAATGTTTTTGTACATATTACCTCATCTTAAAATATGGAAAATAAGGAACTTTTAGCAGAAGAGATACAGTTCAGAGGTTTCAGAACGATTTTTGCTTAAAACTTAACTTTGGACTGTCTCGTTTACGGAACGGGGCCCCTTACATTAAAGTGATATACTTGTGCCTCTTCATCATACGGCACAGTTTGTAGCGTCATCCCGGAGTCACCCTATTTAGAGAAATGTGACAAGACTGCAGTAAAAATTAGAATAGTAATCCAGCTGCTACGGATTTTTCTCCACTTGACATCATGTCATTCTGTTCCAAGAAAGGAGCTACAGTACTGATTTCACCTGATAATGATCTACAAAACTGAAAACGGGTTACCAATAAACAAATACTTGTGGGATGAAATGCAATTGCTTTGTTTTTAGTAGATAAAAAACAAGAAACGGTCTTGTATTGCTGTCGGGTCTCCAGTCGGAATGTATCATCAAGTGGACACGATATTTCGGCGGTACACCTGACCACCGTCTTCAGATGTGTAGGCCGTCGCACAATCTCGCCGGTGAGATACTGCGACGGCATATTTACCTGAAGATGGCGTCTAGGAAGACCGCCGAAATAGTATGACCAGAAGACGATATGTTCCGGCTGGAGCCCCGACGCGAATACAACCAATTACAACGCACGGAAAGTTTACGGAGCCACAAGAAAGGGTCTTGATTGGTTAAGAATGCAGTCTATAACCGGCGATCAAGAAGGTTTCGTTCGAAGCCCGTACAGTCCATAGTCTGTATGCTGATCAGCCAAAATCGTTTTGAGTATTGAGGTAATCATCTCACAGACACACCAAGGTGACGGTATCCGTTTCGTAAAGCACCGTGTTCTTTTGCGTGGAAAGCTCCGTAACTGCCTGCAGTCTATCCTCGTCCGACTCGAATCGTCGACCCTCCAAGGCCGTTTTTTAAGGGACCAAAGACGTGAGGATTACAATTCGTGCTTGAGCGTCTCCCACTTGTCCGTTACGGATGAGGCTGGCCTCCCAGATCGACAAGCGTCTTCTGTCCAATCGCGATCATCACGGAACTTGGCGCACCATTGCACGACTGTGTTTTTCGACGGACATACTGCCCCATACATATTCTTCATTCTCCGATAGATATCTTCCGGTGTTTGTCCTATGGCAACCAACAAAAGAATACTAGCACGCTGATCCTATTTGGACTCATTTGATGATAACTTCCCTGTAGTTCACTTCTCCAGATTCACCGCATGCACGTCGGAAACACACGAATGCCACACGGATCCCTTGTCTACATGTCGGTGCTTATATATACACATCATATTTACTTTAGGTTGCGTGTACACTGCAGGAAAGTCCTCAAACTGATCATTTTTGATCTCCATTTACACGTTTGTGATGGCAAAAAAATATTTTTATCTCTTATACTAACTAATAAAGGGTTTAGGATTTTTTCCTTTACTTGTAATGTGAAACCTTGCTTCGTGCAGAATTTCATAATTCAAGGTCAGCGTAAGTACCTATATGTTATGATGAGAGAGTTCACGAGTATCAAAAAATTGGCCAAGTGTTAGTAGAATTCGTCCACTAAGGGTTCCATCCAAACTTTAACATGTATACAGATATTTTATTCATCCCGGGAATGGAGAATCTCAATGATTTTCGATTGTTACTGATATCGATACTGGCATGTTTTCAGGAATTCCAAGACTATATCAAAACCTCTAAAGTAGTTCCTGAGACTATCCTGGACATACAAACAGAAGCGAGCAGGGGACTTCAGACTGCATCAAGGACTTCAGTTTGTATCAATAAAGAGAGAAGATTTAATAAAATTCCAATTCTTTGCTTACTAAAGCATATCTACGTCTTACATTTTATGCTTGCATGCAGTAATATTTCTTTTTACTATGCTTTTAACGGATGATCAATGCAAGATGTTTTTTATATTATGTAATTAAAATTTAACAATATTCTGATTTTCTTCCCTTTCTTGTAGTGAGAAACTTTGCTTCTGGCCAAATTTCATGATTGGATGCCAACGGGAAGTACCCTATATTTTTGGTGAGCGAGTTTTCGAGGATCAAAACATCTGGCATAAATGACCGTATCTGTTCGATGCTTTGTCTTGGCCGCTTAAATTTCTTACGCTGTCAATGAACCGTAGACCTTAGTCTACGACGTTAATTTCAGCTTGATAATTCTGCCTGTTCCTAAGAAAAAGTGGTTTTAACAGTCGGATAGTCAGAAAGGCAAAGTGATCCTATAGGTGTCCCGCTTTTACCAACTGAAGAATGAAATCCAAAAAAATGTGGGACGCCGCCAGAGGAACGTAACTACAAATAAATCCTTCTTAGCACATTAATACCGTTCCTAGGCCGGATATCGAACCAGCAACCTCTGGCTTTCGCGGTAAATGCACTACCTTATGAACTATTAAGACACGATTCACGACCCACCCTCGCAGCTTCACTTTCGTATGCACAATTTTACTACTCTGCAAACTACACAGAATTTCCCTTATGTTAGATGCGTGCTAGTATCACTAGGTAATAAGGAGGACTGTGAGATGTGAAAATAATGAGGTACTGGCATACATGAGGCTGTGAGTGTGGGCCATTACTCGTACGTGGATAGCTCAGTCGATAGAACCTTTGTTCAGGCCAGTGGCAGCGTCAGACTAGGACAAAGCTTGTATCTGCGGTACATTTCATATCCGTTTCAGAGAAAAAGTTTCATCATCAGGTGGCCAACACATTCCACGTCGGTTCCTTGCGTGCCTTTATCGCCGTTACTGTAGATCAATTCCGGAAAGTCTGTAAGGTGGGCACGTCATTTTGATTTTTGAAATTTATCGATGTCCATGTCAGAGCAAGTTATGCTACCATTAAACCATCTTTGTTCTTGGCGCTGCAGTCATAGACTGTGCCGCTGGTCCCGGCCAAGGTTCGAGTCCTCCGTCGGGCATGGATGTGTGTGTTTGTCCTTAGGATAATTTAGGTTAAGTAGTGTGTAAGCTTAGGGACTGATGACCTTAGCAGTTAAGTCCCATAAAATTTCACACACATTTGAACATTCTTTTTTTGTTCTTGATGCGCCACAGCCTTTGCGTCTTCGGAGTCTGATGCGTTTTTAGTTGAAGTGTGGTAGGTGATGAACGTATTCAGTAGTGCCGCAGTGTTGTGTCGATTTGTCATTGTCTATGTTCGTTAAAGAAAGATTTATTGTAAACAACAGCAAGGGTGAATGTGATGCATACGTTCAAAGGCGAAAAGAACATAAATTTTGAATAATTTTTTTTCTTGGAATATCATTTCATAGGAATAGTTACCGTCCCAATCCCACTGTTCGAAGATGGTTTATCATGACGCAATACCACATGTTGCCATGTGGTATGCCACAATTTGAATATGGTTTAGACGTTTTATTTGAAAATGGAAAGGAAGCTTAGTAGCTGCCTGCATGCTGTCAACTTTGTGCTTTCGAGAAATCTGAGATAATGTTGTCGTGATGCGAGGTAAGAGGAAATTTCGACGAGACTCAGATGATAGTTTTACTTCATTTGCACATGTAATATAAGGACAAGTTGTATTGAGGCCAGTTACAGCTCAGATCGAATTGGGTTTTGTTTTGTCAAAGGTTAGCATACGGATTTAGATTGGATAACAGTTTGTGGGCACAGCGTTCTGGTAATATGTAGACTATTTATAGAGTGGGAGGTAAATTTGGACAGTGTGTGTGTGTGTGTGTGTGTGTGTGTGTGTGTGTGTCTGTGTTTGTATCGTATGTGTGCCGTGTCGATGCGGAGCTAGGAAGCTGATCCGCCAACCGAGACACCCTCTTGCGCGGCGCACAAAAGACGTCCACGGCAACTTCTATTTAATTACGCGCGTGAGCGCCGAGGAACAATGGCCGCAGCGTGAATCATTAGGGAGCTCCGAGAGTCGCCACGAAGCGCCGCGACGCCACAATAGCGTCCCGCCGCCGTGTCCTAAACTGACAACCGGCGCCACCCTCCGCCTAAGGGGAGGGGGTGGCGCGGCAACGCGGCCGCGATCTGGGCGCATAAGTACACACATACACACACGTACACGTACACATACATCACAGCGGCAGCGCCGGCAGCGTCCAATCGATACATACCGTGGTGCCACGACTCGCTTACGTAATATCTCTGGGTTCCCTGTACTACCCGTCCTCGCCGTGCCGGAACGGCCCCGACGCCGGATCAGCAGCACTTTCATGGTATTACCTGACCAGGAAAAGGTTAAAGTCTATACTTCAGCTAGAGGCTTATGTTCTTGTTCGAAAATGTTCAAATGTGTGTGAATTCCTAAGGCACCAAACTGCTGAGGTCATCGGTCCCTAGGCCCGCATCTCGTGGTCGTGCGGTAGCGTTCTCGCTTCCCACGCCCGGGTTCCCGGGTTCGATTCCCGGCGGGGTCAGGGATTTTCTCTGCCTCGTGATGGCTGGGTGTTGTGTGCTGTCCTTAGGTTAGTTAGGTTTAAGTAGTTCTAAGTTCTAGGGGACTGATGACCATAGATGTTAAGTCCCATAGTGCTCAGAGCCATTTTTTTTTTTCATCGGTCCCTAGACTTACACACTACTTAAGCTAACTTATGCTAAGAACAACACATACATCCATGCCCGAGGGAAGACTGGAACCTCCGACGTGAGAGGTCGCGCAATCCATGACATGACGCCTCAAACCGAGCGGCCACTCCGCGCGGCGTTCTCGTTCGAGATTCAGCCTTATCGCACGGAACGTGACAGAGATAGGCGCTGCAGATACATACATTATCATACTGAATGTACTGTGATCCTGATAGGGAATGTGTCCTCCCTTCGGGCTTATGACGGCTTGAGCACTGCTGGGGACACTTTCGGTGAGGTGTCTGACGCTATGTGGAGGAATGGCAGTACATAATTTTCGGCCTACATCGTTGGCGTCAATCTACTGCAGACTTATGGAAAATGTTTTACGCGCACGTATTGTGACGTTTCCGGAGGGCTAATATCTCAGCAATAAAAATAAACATGCAGTCCGCAAACAGAGATCTTTCTAAATTCACCTGCCTCTGTTCCTCCACGAGATCCACAGAGCTGTAGACAACGGCGCTCGGGTTGATGCCTTGTTTTTTGACTTGAAGAATGCATTTGTCACTGTCCCTCACTGCCGTTAAGTGAAAAAATTAGCTTACCGAGTATTGAACCAGATTTTTACTATATACAAGACATCCTTAGAGATAGATCTCAACACGATATAATAGGTAATTTTCGAAATATCTCAAGGAAATGTGATAAGGCCATTATGCTCTACAGTGAATATAAATGATCAAGTAGGAAGTTTCGGAAGCTCTTTAACACTGTCGGCAGATGATGCGGTTGTATATAAGAAAGTAGTAACACGAGAAGTCGATTTCGATTCGCAGAATGCCTTGGAGTGGATTGATGAAAGGTGCAGGTTCTGGCAGTTGACCCTAAACGTAGACTCATGGAAGGTGCAGCCTTTCGCTGTTGACCCTAAACGTAAATGAATCTAACATACTGTGCAACTTAGGAACAGAAATCTACTCCTTTACAACTATACTGTTGATGACAAATTTCTGTAAACATTATCTAGGAGTAACCATGAAACGTCCCCTTAGAATAATTATACATGACTCTGCTTAAACTGACACACAATATTTTTTCGCGCAACGCAATCTGACTTTCAAAAATCCCTACAAAAGAATGGCCCTGACTAACATTAACGTATACCTTTCACAAATCACTTACCTCACCAAAAATCTTCGTTACTCGAACTACTGCAATACTGCGAGCGCCACTACTGCCAGCTAAATAAAAGAATCTAACTACTGAAGGCTCTAACTACTGATAGGCATAGTTAGCAAATGAAAGATTTTGATAGAGAACAAACAATGTATTTACCTTACTAGTGTTCAAAAGTCATAATATATATAGCAGTTCATGACATCTATTCTTACAAATGTACTGTTTCTGATGGACACACCTCCAGATTATCCATTCTCAAAAATCAGCCATCTCACTTCCCCACATCCACCACTGCTGGCGGCTCACCTCCAACTGCGCAACGCTACGCGCTGTTAACAGCCAACTGCCCAACACTACAATGGCAGACAACAATGAAAACTAGCCACAGACTGCACACAGCACAGCCAGTGATTTTCATACAGAGCGCTACGTGGCGTTACCAATAAGAAAACCTAAACAGCTTACTTACATAGCCCCCATGCTCCCCACAAAAAATTTTACAAATTGTTTTGGGCACTGGCCAATACATATTTGTTAAAAAAATTTTCACAATTACAATAACAAAGAAATCATATGCACACACTTATTGATACAATGTTGGTCAAAAGATAAAATTTTATCACAGTCCATAAAGACAGTCCTGATCGTTCATCACAGTAAAATAGCAGTGTTTATCTCAAAGTCTGAGCAGTAAAAGAAAATGCACACAGAAGTAGTGGATTTCCATGCAGTCTTGAAGAAGTAGTGTTGTCCTTCCAACGGATAGACAGTGCTGACTCTCGATATGCAGACAGGTAATGGACCACAACAGAGCAAACCCACCGCAGAGTCAGTCGAAGTTTTGAAGAATATTGGTAAGTAGGTCATCACAGAGTAGACCCACTGTAGTCCTGGTAGAGATTACGGTATTGGTGGGCCATCAAAGATGCAGACCCACTGTAGTCCTTGTAGAGACGGCCAGCAGCCATCTGTTGCAACTGTGCAGGTGCACAATCACCATCGAAGAGTCTTGCAGACAATATAGCAAGTCCATAAACCACCACTTGTGCACTCACAAAGATTTTGGAAATGTCCCTAGAACCAGCAATTCTGTTATCCAGTCCCTTGCTGAATTATTAACACACGTGCAAACACTAACAGTCCCTAATTCTCACATATTGTCTATATACTATGACCAACAGAAATTTGATGAACTGTTGTCAGTTACAATTTTTATAACATAAGAATACAATAACGAAGGTACAAAATACATTATTAAAGAACATAACAATACAGATAAATTTGTAGTAGTACAGGCTTTACAAAAGAATAGAAATAAACAGATACATCAATGTTACAGGAATTATGACATAAGTGAATATATAAAATAATGAGAATAGTTTTCGAAACATTAATTTCACACGTGGGCATTAAAACAGAACAGAATAAATAATGTCTAAACATCTTTACAAAGAAAATAACATAGTATTTGAATAATTCTACAACATAAATCTTATTAGCTAAACACATAAAGACAGGAAAAAGACAAATATACAAGGATACATAAACACATAGCGGAATAATACAAAAGGAAAGACAGGGTTCGTTTTCAGGGTAACATTTGGTACTGCAGTCCAACACAAAACTTCATTCCATAGATCTTTCGTCTTATTTCAACATTTGTTTCCACCAAAAAAATCCTATCCAAGCATGCTTTCTGTATTTATATGTTCACATATTTCTTACCTCATTATTTATTTTCCATTATCGTACCTCATCATTTATTTCCAAGAAAATTCTACCTAAACCTGTTGTCCCTAAACCCTACTTTTTTGTTCATATCCTCTTTCAAAATACTTTTTGGCCAAACCATTTTCTTATAGCTTCTCAATGCATTTCTTCCAATTCATCACAACTCGTTCTCTTATATAGCCTACCTCATCTTAAGCTAACTTAAATCTACTGAGTCAGATGCTAAACTAAGGGACGAGGCAATGCAGCAGCACAAAACAATATTACAGTAAAAATGGCCATGTTTAATACCTACGTCACATCTTAACACTGGAGTGATGCATCACGATAACTTACTCTACCAAAAAAATTACAAAGTAGTTGAAAAGAAAATTATGTATGCAGTTACTGTTATTAATCCCTTCTTATTGTTGTTTTCATTGCAAGTGCTCCTTTTTCGAAGAATATGGATCATAAAATTATTATTTAATAGATCTGTTGGCAGAAAGTGTTCACATTAGCAAATGCACTTAATTTTATTTTATAAAACCAATGCTGCAACACAGCTGGAGACCAGATATTAAACAAAATGAACAATCTCTCAACCTCTCACCCGTCACGGGAGCAGTTACAAAACCAGAATCACGCATTTACTCGAAGAAAAAAGGCCCTATAACGGTAGATGTGGTAAACCCAACCCATACCGTGACGTTCTCGTCGTGCAATGGAGTTTCCACGATAGTTCTAGGATTTTCGGTAGCCCAAATTCTGCAGTTGTGGTCGTTGACAGACTCTCGGAGCGTGAAATGACCTTCGTCGGTCCACAACACGTTGTTGAACCAATCGTCTTCTTCCGCCATCTTTTGAAACGCCCACACCGCAAGTGCCCTCCGCTTCACTAAGTCGCCAGGTAACACTTCATGATGCCGATAGATTTTGTACGGACAGCATCGGAGGGTACGCCTCTGTGCCAACCAAACAGTAGTGTATGGAATGCCGGTGCGACGTGCGACTGCACGAGCGCTGACTTTCCCGTGCATAGACGAACCCGCTACAGTCTCCATTTCTTCCTGAACTGTCTCAGCAGCATTACGCCTTGTGCTCGGTCGGCTACTACGGGGTCTATCGTCTAAACAACCCGTGGCTTAAACTTCGAAATCATTCTCGACACAGCTGCATTTGTCAACGGGCCTTCACCCGTTCGAATTCCCTTCCTATGGCGGTAGGATCGTAACGCTGAACTAGCACATTACCCATTCTGGTAATACAGTTTCACTAGAAGCGCCTTTTCAGGTAACGTCAACATGCTGCGACTGCTGGCGCATCTCTCTCATTACAGCTCCTTTTATACACGATTGTCATGCTCAGGCACTGACGTTTTGCTATCCAGCGCAATCTGTCGGACATTTTGTGAACTTTGTTTTTTTTTGTTCTAATAAAACCCCATGTCATTCCAAACATGTGTGTCAATTTTTACCTCTCTATCTACATTATTCCGTGGTTTATTAAGTTTTCAAATTTATACTGACTTTTTGACCACACGGTAGGAGATGCTGTATCCCATCACTCTTGCGCCTGCTGCAACACCACGTTCAACTCACTTAAATACCATTGTAGCAGTAGGAACCGATCTAACAACTGCGTCAGACACTTGTTGTCTTAGATAGGCGTTGCCGACCGCAGCGCCGTATACTGCCTGTTCCCGTATTTCTTTATTTGAATACGCACGCCTCTATCAATTTCCTTCGCTCTTCAGTGTAGTAGCAATACTGGACACACACTATAACCGTAACACTAACTCCTCCATACTGCACTACTGGCACTATACATGATGCCAAGCAGCATTCTCTAGGCATTTACCAAAGCTTAAATCACACTCGCCATCGGATTGCCACAGAGCATAGCGTGATCCATCCTTCCAAATCAATCCCCTGTCGTCGACTGTTCAGTAGTCTCACTCTTCATGCCATCTCTAATGTCTCTTAGCATTAACTACAGAAATGAGTGGCTCCTGAAGAGCTGCCAGACCACTGTACCTCCTGTTTTAAAGTCCCTAAGTATCGTCATTGTGCTAGCTGGAGTGTTGGTAGGACCTTGGAACTCACTAGAGCTTCCTTCCTCTGCTTTCATCCTCTTCTTACAACCGCCCTCCGCCATGCTCGACGGTCTCTGTCCGTCCGTACATGAGATCCGCCCGATCTTGGTTTAGCTGTGGTTATTCCTTCTCGTTTCCACTTCACAATAATCGTGATGTCGTAACAGATCTGATCTCCTATCATCCTTTTTCTTGTCAGTGTTTTCCGTATGTTCTTCTTTTCGACGACTCTATGGAGAACCTCCCCATTCCTTACCACATCCGTCCACCTAATTTTCTACATTCTTCTATAGCACTACACCTCAAATGCTTCTGTTCTGTCCCAGTTTTCCCACACTGCATGATGAACTACCATACAATGCTGTCTTCCAAATCCGCATTCTGAGAAATCAGACTGTCAGACTGCATTTGTCCACGAAAGCCCTCTTTACCTTTGCTACTACCTTTTGTGACTGCTTGCTTTGCATCACGTGGGTTAGTTTGCCTCCAAGCTAGCTGAACCCTTTAAATTCGTCGATTATCACCTATTTTGATGTTAAATATTTCGTTGTCTCATTTCTGCCACTACTCATTACCTCCGTCTTTCTTCGGTTTACTCTGTCAATATTCTGTACTTTTTACACTGTCCATTCCAAAAGACAGACTCTGTAATTCTTCTTCAGTCACTGAGGATAGCAATGATATCAGCGAATCTTATCATCGATGTAGTTTTACCCTGCACCTTAATCCCACTCTTAAACCTTTTCTTGTACTTCCGTCGCTGCTTCTTCGGTGTATAGATTGAACAATAGGGGTGGAACACAGCATCCTGTATTATA
Organism: Schistocerca nitens; assembly: GCF_023898315.1. Lineage (NCBI taxonomy): Eukaryota > Metazoa > Arthropoda > Insecta > Orthoptera > Acrididae > Schistocerca > Schistocerca nitens. The sequence goes on from NC_064620.1 coordinate 406,650,864, forward strand.
CCCCTTTCACTCCTCCGAGAACCTGTTTTTCTCAGAATTTAGAACATCTTGCATCATTTTACACTGTCGAATGCTTTTTTCGCCTCTCGGATCTTTTGTATATTGTATACTAACAGTCATTTCCTATAGCTTACCCTTATTTCTGTCAGAATTTCGAACATATTGGACCATTTTATATTGCCGTACGCTTCTCCGGATCAACAAATCATATGATAGTGTCCTGATTTTTCTTTACTCTTGCTTCCATTACGAAACTCAACGTCAGAACTGCCTGTCTGGTGAGGCCACCTTCCCTAAAGCTAATCTGATCGTCGTCTAACAGATCCTCATTTTTTCTCATTCTTCTGTATATAATTCTTGTCAGCAACGGATGCAAGAGCTTTAAGCTGACTGTGGTGTAGGTCCTTTATCTGCCCTTGCTATTCCCAGAACTACGTGGATGATATTCTTTCCCAAGGTCTGCTAGTATATCGCCTGTCTCTGCTACTTCCCCCCACTGGTTTTAGAAATTACTATGTAATGTTATCTTTTCCCTCTGTCTTGTCTGATCTCATTCAGTTCTTCCCTTCAAAGAGGCTTTAAATGTACTCTTTCCACCTATCCACTCTCTCCTTTGAGTTTAACCATGGAATTCCTATTGCACTCTTAATGTCGAAACCATTGCTGTTTTGACTTATCTATATGTTGAATCAGTCCTTCTGACGACCATTCTCTGACGACTTCTTCGCGTTTTTCCTCCTGCCATTTCTACTTGGTTTCCTGGCACTTTCTATTTATGTAATTCCTAAGTGATTTACTCCTGTACTGCCATTTTCTACTTCCTCCTTTCCCCTGTTTGATGCGTCCCGCCAATAATTCCTATCCGCTGCCAATCCTTTCAGCGCAGATTAACAATTGCAACGTACGTTCTCGATTCTGAATGTACTCTAATCTCTGTTTTCCTCTACAGTTTTTACCCTCGACAGCTTCCCCTAGTGCCATCTAAGTTATTCCTAACATATTTCATATCACCGTGTCCTTCCTCGATTCTCTTGAGAACCTCCTTATTCATTACATTATCAGTCCACCTAATTTTCTACATCTTTCTGTAGCACCACATCTCAGAAGTTTCGATTCCCTTCTGTTCTGGTTTTTCCAGGCTTCATGTCTCACTACCATAGAATGCTGTACTACAAGCAACATTCTCAGAAATTTTTTCCGCAAGTTAAAACCTATGTTTGATGCTAGTTGACTTATCTTGGCCAGGAATTCCTTTTTTTGCCAATGCTAGTCTCCTTTTTATGTCATCCGTGCTTCGTCCGCCATCGGTTACTTCGATGTCTAAGTAGCAGAATTCCGTAACTTCGTCTGCTTCGTGGTTCTCATTGTGATGTTACATTTCTCGCTGTTCTCACCTCTGCTACTTCTCATTGCTTTCGTCGTTCTTCGATTTACTCTCAGTCCATATTCCGTACTCATTAGACTACTCTTTCCATTCAACGCATCCCGTAATTCTTCTTCACTTTCACTGAGGATAGCAAAGTCATCAGCGAATTCTGTCATTGATATCAATTCATCTTGTATGTTAATCATATTCTTTAACCTTTCTTTTATTCCTCTCATTCCTTCTTTGATGTATAGACTGAACAGCAGAGGGGAAAATGTCGTTCTTGGTCTTCCACGGTTATTGTTCCCTCTTGATTCTTGTACATATTGCTTATTAGCCACCTTTCCCAATAGTTTACCCCTATTCTTCTCAAGATTTCGAACATCTTGTTCCACTTGACACTGTCAAACGCTTATTACAGGTCGACAAATCCTGTCTTGATTTTTCTTCAATCTTGTTTCTATTAATCATCATCTTCGTTTACCCTCTATCCAACATCTGGTCGGGTTGGGGTATTAAAGGTACTTCGCCACTTTACTCGGTCTTTCCACCATTCTTCTACCGCAATTTGGTTCCATATCAGGTTTCTCCTCCTTAAACACATCTTTATTGTATCAATCCATCTTGTTCTCGGTCTTCCTCTTGGCCTCTTGCCCTCAATATTGAACTCCATCATTCTTCTTGGTATTCTTTAATCACCCATCCTCTTCACATGCACAAACCATTTTAATCTATTCTTTTCAATTTTCTTAGTCAACGTCTCCTCTCCAGTTTCCTTCGAAACATCTTTGTATTTCACTCTGTCTCTCCTCGTCTTCCCTAGCACACTTCTCAGAAACTTCATTTCACTGGATTGTATTCTACTCTCCTCTCTTCTAGTCGTGGTCCAAGCCTCTGAGCCGTAAATGAGTATGGGTGTGAAGTAAAGGAAAGCCCAGGAGTATTGTCCCCATTTAACTCTTGTACTGCTGAAAACATGAATGATGTAGACATTAGTGTCAGTGGCCTTAAGAAATAATTCAAATCGTTAAAATTGAACTACGCACCAGGGCTTGATGATATCCCTATCAAATTCCATTCCCAATTTTCGACTGAGTTAGTTCCTTTGCTAACTACGAGTAATCTAAAGTAGACCCACAGAACAAGAAACCTTAACTAATAGCTGGAGAGAGTACAGTGCACACATGTCTACACAAAGGGTAGCAGACGTGATCCACAAAAATACCGTCCAATATCCTGGACATTGGTTCCTTGTAGCATCTTAGAACATGTTCAGAGCTCAAATATAACAAGGTACTTCGAACAGAAAGACTTCTTCCATGCCAACCTGCATGAATTTCGGAAACATTGATCATATGAAACTCAACTCGCACTTTTGTCACAGGACATTCTGAAAGCCATGGATCAAGGCAGTCAGGTTGGCGCTAAGTTTCTCGATTTCCCATAGCCATTTGACACTTTGGTACACCTACCTGTCAAAAGTACGATAGTATGGGCTGTCAGCCGAAAGTTTTTACTGTATTGAGGATTTCTTGGTAGGGCGGACGCAAAATACTCGTAGTATCATCGTTTGAGAGTAATCGAAAAACGTTGAAGTACCTTCGGATGTACCCCATGTAATAGTGTAGAGTCAATTGCTGCTCATGTCGTGTATTAATGAAGTTACGGACAATATTAATAGCAAGCTCCAGTTTTCGCAGATAATGTAGTTATCTATAATGAAGTAAAATCTGAACGAATCTTCACAAATATTCAGTCAGACCTTAATAAGATTTCAAAGTGGTGCAAAGACTGGCAACATTCTGCTCGCTTCACAAAACGGAGGAGCATGGAATCCTACGAAAATAATATTTCCGAGTCACAGTCTGAATCGGTAATCTCATACAAATAACCTGGGTGTATCACTTAGTAGGGCATGAAATGTAACGATCACATGGAAACTATCCCGAGAAAGTCTACTAACAAAGTTTAAGGAATAGTCTTTGCAAGATGACTCTAGGAATGTACCACACATCGCACAAACAGGGATAGTGGGGACAAGGTCAGAGTATTTACAGCACAAACAGAGGCATTTATTCAATCATACGTGAATGGAATGGAAAAATTCCCTAGTTACTGGTACATCTGGACCTACCCTCTGCTATGGGCTTCACAGTGATTTGTGAAGTGTAGATGATGGCACATAGGTGCGAAAGCATCTTTGAGCATTTACAAATAACGGTTATTTGCGTAATAGCGCACCTGAATTCCCGGAACTTAAAACAATTATTTACTCTCCGATACTGGATTGTATGTCAGCATTGTTCAGTGATATTTGCGTTCCTAGTCGTTTGTAAGATTCGCTGGGCGATCATTGATGTGCACGTTGTATACTTTCTATGATTTTACATTGCTATTTATTCACAACTAATCCCTAACGGGATCGTGTAAATTCCCGCAAGTTCAAGTGAAGTATTCCCTTTTGAATATGCTGGGATACAGTCATGCTGATCACGTGTAGTTTTTGATGATTGTTTCGCCAACAACCAAATTAATAATGAAATCTGAAGTTCGTCGCGATTTTTTAATGATTTCCGAATGTCTATACTTTGTTGTTCAGTTCATTTCTATCCTGTGCAATAGAATTTATCATTTCATTTAACTGGAAGAGGATTTTGGTTTGTCTGGCGGATTCAGTTAATGTATCCACAACTACAGTGACACTCCGAAAAGCTCTGTGGAATTCGTGACAGAGAATAGTTCACACCATATGATATAATAATTAAGGGTGTCTTATCAGTTCCTTCCAGTATGGATCAAGGGACGAACGACTATTTAAATGTTTCTGTGCCTGCTGCTAACAGTATGGTCCTGGCTTTCTGGTCCTCGTAAGAATGACACACGGGAGGCTGTGGAGTATGCTTAGAGTTCTCACTTAATACTTAATCTTCAGTGATCAAAAACATAAGCTAAATACGTACTTGGATTTTAAAACTGAAGATGCGACCTCATCTTAGTTTTGTAAGATTAACGATACAATGTAAGTGGAAAAATTCTTTCCCATTCTTCCTCGATCCTTGTTCGCTGATATTATTGTCTTTATTGGATACTCACCTGAATAATCTTTGCTTATCGTGTATTTTTCTAACAGACAGAGAACAAGCTTAGCAACACCGACCACCCAGAGGAATTACAGTGTGTAACAATAACACAGCTCTTCTCCTTCTTTTAAGAATAAAGCAATTCGCCTGTCTCTGTCACGGAGGAAGCTGTTGCCATAGTTGCCTTTCTCTTCCAATGTCTTATTTACCATACGGTCTTTATGGTACCATTTCTTTTGGAGTTCTTCCTTGTTGTATTGTGTTTACGTGTTAGAGCCATCTTTATTTCCGTTATAACTTCCTTCTTAAAGTATTTACTTCTCTCAGTACGTAGTGGTTTCCAAATCTGTCCACTATCGTGCAGTCTTCCACCTATTTCAGAAACCTCATTTCTGAACCCTGCATTTTATTAAGATGTTGAACATTCGATAGCCATATCTCTGAGTATTACAGCAAAACTGGAACAGTCATCACTTTATAGAATTCTTTTCTCGTTTCCGCAGATAATGCTACACATATCGCACTCTGGTAAGAACCGAGAAAATTCGATTTAAAGTTGGTTTGAAATAGTGTAAGCTTCCTTTAATTTCGAAGTAGGCATTGTTGGCTGTAAACTCCAACACACTTTTCGTGCATTGTTGGGCACTTCACACGTGTTTTTCAGTGGGAAGCTAAAGATGCCATTTTTCAACTTGTGCCACTTTTCTTGCCGGGGTGCGATATGGTCTCGTACTTATTGAGTTTGTGATCCGTATCAAATTCAGTGTCATAAATTATGGCACGCCCAAGGTTTTGGAAGTAGGTCATTTGTTCAATCGGTCTATTATCTAGGATTATTTTTGTTCAGTGTATAAATCTACCTCTAAAAGTTTATGTGCAGAGACTTTCGTGTTATACCCTGAGCTGATCTCTGAAGGTTATTCTTAATTTGTTGAGTTTCTTGAATAATAACTTGATCATTGGCATACAGCATCATATTTAAGCGCTTGCTTTGACTAATTTCAATTCCTCTGCTTGCTCTGAGCTTCCATTCTCTAATCACATTACGTAAACAATGTGAATATTAAAATCTGTAGCCGGTAATGTACGGCTCTGTTGTACTCCTAGTATACATCGCTTCCAACCGTTGATTTTTGCGTGGAATATTATTTGTTTGCCACGATATAAGATTTTTATGGCATCAGTAATATAAAAAGAATATCTTTGTTTAATGAGTATGTTCCGCAGGGGGATCTTCCGAGTCTATCAAAAGCTTTTTCGTAATGAACAAATGCGAGATGTGTCTCAAGGTTTAATTGTCCAATCAATATTTTAAGGGGAAATTTGTAGACGTCCAAGCAATATCGACAAATCCGAGATTAAAAAAGAGACAGAATGGCGATGAGTTAAATGAAACAGAACGATGCATAATACAGGGTGTCTCAAACCTTTTGCCTCAAACTGAAACAAGTGATAGTGGGTCGACAACCGATTATATTGAGGTATGGAACCAATGGTCGGCAATGAATATTTGTTATGTTATGGACATATACAGCGTACGCCGTATAGCAACAACGTGGCTCATAGCGATTGCTCAAACAGAGGACCGCCAGTCTCAATTAATGCATGGCAGCCGCTGAAGACTTTCTGTCGTACTCTCTCAAAGATCCCTGGAGTCTGTTGTACAAGGAGACAGGCTGCTTGGACCGTAGCAAGCAGGTCTACGTCCGTTTCTACGGGGGTTTCACATACCAAAGTCTTGACGTAACCACAGACGAAAAAAATCCAGAGGTGTGTGATCCCACGATAGCGCTGGCCTTGGGACAGGACTTCCCTTTCCAATACAACGAAGAGGGCACGTATTGTTCAGGTGCTCGTGGGTATGAACATCGAAGTGGGCTGGTGCACCGTCTTATTGAAACGATACCCTTTCGCGGAAATGAAGGGGCTGGGTCTCCAAGAACTATATGCAGCACATCACGCAGGAACACCAGGTAACGTGGACCAGTGAAATGGGGAGGAGGATATCAGTGTTTAACGTCCCGTCGACAACGAGGTCATTAGAGACGTAGCGCAAGCTCGGGTGAGGGAAGGATGGGGAAGGAAATCGGCCGTGCCCTTTCAAAGGAACCATCCCGGCATTTGCCTGAAGCGATTTAGGGAAATCACGGAAAACCTAAATCAGGATGGCCGGAGACGGGATTGAACCGTCGTCCTCCCGAATGCGAGTCCAGTGTGCTAACCACTGCGCCACTTCGCTCGGTACTGAAATGGGGAGGTAGCAAATAAGGTTCTATTAGGTGATTTTGGACAATGCCCTCCCAGAGTACACCCGGAATCTTTGCGAGAGTGCAGCAGTACTGCATTCTCCGTTTTAACACATGCTCTGAGATTGGCGATGGTCGTTTTGAAGAACTACTATCAGCTACGGTGTTGTTTAGCGGTGTATATCCATGACATAATAAACATGCATTTTTGACTATTGGTTTCCTATCTCAATATAATCGGTTATGGACCCACCATCATCTGTCTCAGTTTGAGGCAAAAGGTATGGGACATCCTATATTTATTTTGACCAAATAATCAGCAAGTTTGTTCCCAGCCAGAATCGTATGTCGTTTACGTGTAGCACGATCACACAGATATTTCACTGGCATTTGTTAGGCCCTGTATGGCTACAAATGTTGTGTCCAGCTACGTTGTGGCCTCAGTATGTTTCATAATATCTTCAGATTAGTGCTAACTTCATTTAATTCATAATCACTATCGTCTTTATCTGCCGCCGAACAAACAGTGAGAAATTCGTAATCATGAACTGTATCGTAATTGTAACTTAATTGTCATTTCGTAACCAATTCATAGAGTTACTGACTGCTATGTCTGATCATCCTGGAAAGTTTTCATATTGTTCACCGAAAAGATTTTTCAAATTTTTTTAATCCATACTGCTGTTGCATTTAAATTTTTCTGAATGTACACTAACAACGGCCTTGTCGCAGTGGTGACACCGGTTCCCGTCAGATTGCCGAAGTTAAGCGCTTTTGGGATGGGCTATCACTTGGATGGGCTGTTGGCAAGCGGGATGCACTCAGCCCTTTTGAGGCAAACTGAGGAGCTATTTGATTGTGAAGTAGCGGCTCCGGTCTCGTAAACTAACATACGGCCGGGAGAGCGGTGTGCTGACCACATGCCCCTCAGTACACACACCCAGTGACGCCTGATGTATGAGGAGGGCACGGCGGCCGGTCGGTACCGTTGGCCCTTCGAAGGCCTGTTTGGATGGAGTTTAGTTTAGTTTACGTACACTAATACCTTCTTTCTGTTAGACGTCACTGAACAAACGTAACAAATGAGAACAATACTGTATGGTTTGACTCAGTGTTAACTTGCTCACTGACAGCGTATCAGGGTCTGTCAATTTATTTTTTTATTTTTTCATTTAGCGAGATTCGGGCCATCAGGCCCTCTCCTACATTTGACAAGGCGTTCACATATTTTACGCTACACATATAACGATAAGCATCTAGTATAGGGTCTCAAGCTGTAGGGTGGAATGTAATTTTATGAGGGGTAAAAACGATAAAGATTCAACTGTGTTTCAATCAGGAAACTAAATTACTTTTAGAAGAGCATTGGTACCATCATTTTCTTTGAAAGCCTTTAATACTGAGTACATAAGGTACCGTTATTTAATTCGTTTTCAAATACCAACCTTAATGCATGATACAGTGTGTTAAGGCTACAACTTGTGTAACAGATGGATGGACATTTCCCTCATATAGTCCACTCACTTAAAGCGTACTTTGTACTTTTTACAGCCATCTTTGAAAGTAAAATTGATATATAGACATCACATGTATTTAAATATCCCATCACAATGTATTTCCGCGTCTTAGGTAGCTGCCACACTAGACCAGAAATTTCATTCTTCGCTTCGTAACAGTAAACGAACTAATTGATAGCCCAGTACGTAATTCCTACTATAGTGCTGTAGAGACTACACTGTATTCTTATTCTTATTATAAATGGCAGTGTTCAGATTCAGGTCATTGCCATTCTGAACTCTTTTTCAGTTTGTGCCAGTTGAAAAGTAAGGATTCCAGAAATCAAAGTGAGCGGGGTAGCGCCGTGGTTAGCACACTTTACTCGCATTCTGGAGGACGACGTTTCAAATCCGCGTCCGGCCATTCTAATTGAGGTTTCCGTGATTTCCCTAAATCGCTTAAGGCAAATGTTGATATGGTTCCTTAGAAAGAGCTCGGCTTCTTTCCTTCTCCATGGTTCCTTAACCCGAGCTTGTGTTCCAATGTCGACGGGACGTTAAACTCCAATCTCCTCCTCCTCCTCCTCCTCCATAAATCAAGGATTTACGAACAGTAGGCCTATGTTTAGTTCACGCGTTTTAATTTCGTTAATTTTAAATTGTAGTGTAGGGTGAAGATGGACGAAGTATTGCTAGGGGGAGGTGTGGTCCAGAGGCAATATATTTTGTACCTAGTATCAACCCTCAATATGGATGGTTAGTTTTCTTTTCTGACAATTTTGGATAACAAGTGTAACACAACGGGAATTCCTGAATCAGGCTAGAGAAATGGTTTTTAGAAATGAGTCGTGATGACAGTCTCACTGACCCGATAATTTATGATTCAATAAAGTACCTACAAAAACTTGATATCATTTTCCTTCACCATTTTAAAAATTAAACTGTTCGAAGACAATTCTTTTTAATTCTTTACCATAATTATCTGCTACAATTGATGGTGGAGGGAGGTGGTGCGGGTGGGGGGGGGGGTGGCGGGGGGGGGTGAGTGTGGGGAGGGAGAACCAGCTAGTATCTGATTGCAGTCATGAGTAATGGTTTCAGGAAACGTTGGCAACCACCGATCTACTAAGTTACAATAACATAGAACACAACAATTACAAATTATTGTGATGTAGAAAAAAAGTCTACGTTCGCTTATCAGAAGTATAGCAACTAATGCAAATTACAGGAATGTAGATTTAAACAGCAGTGGACAGAGAGAAAACGTAGAGGAAGGAGGCAAAAAGGATATGATAAAACACTATTATTGGAGACCAGGGAGAAGAAATTAACGTGACTGAGGAATGAAAAAAGAATGACTGCTGAGTAAACGAAATGCTCCAGCTCCTTCTTTAAAGCAACATGCACTGGACAGTGCGTAGAGCGCAGGGCAGCTTGTTGCCGAGATGGTCGGCAGCGACGGAGGAGGAGTTTGCGAACGTTTAAACTCAGTGGAAGGGCCCAGCTATGGCACTAGGTAGGTGGAACCTTGTAGTGATGAGCTGACAGCTACCTCATCTCAGCTGCGAGGTTCTGGTGTGCATAAGCAGATTGGCATACGGCTGAATTGAATGGCTCTGAGCACTATGGGACTTAACATCTATGGTCATCAGTCCCCTAGAACTACTTAAACCTAACTAACCTAAGGACAGCACACAACACCCAGTCATCACGAGGCAGAGAAAATCCCTGACCCCGCCGGGCTGAATTGAAATTTTACTTTTGTTGTCGTCGACTGCTGCCACCGTTACCATCATAGACTATCCAGCCGAGTAATAAAAAAAGGATGACTAAGTGAGAATAGGAATCGCGCTCTGTAGGTTATGTACAAACATACGCATATAGACAGTTCATCCATCCCGGGAATTGAGAATTTCGACTATTGTTGCTTGTTATCGACATCATCGACATCGATACTGGCAAAATCCTAGTTCTGGGAATTAGAAGGCTTTTGACAACGTTCGAAGTCGGATAATAAATGGCCAACTAAATACTTTTTTCGTGAGATACTCGTATAATAACAAATTAACCATTTTCTGGTTTTTCCGTTAACTTTTTCTGTGAAAAATAACTTCCATGATTCTTGGTCAACGGGGAGTACTCGTTTTGAGAGAGTTTGCGAGAGTCGAAATATGTGACATCTTTTGTTTGCATGACATTGAAGCTACAGTTTTTTTCACCAGCAATAAAATATAAATCTTACTATCTGACATAAATTTCTAATCGATACCCCTTACCATTACTGAGAAAAATGGCTTTTAACAGAGGCTGATTTAGGAGGACCCGCAAATCCGTTTTAACGAGGACCACGTAAATTGGTTGGGAAAGGGGGGGGGGGGGGGTAGGTCCCACTGTATTTACACGCGGTATTTAATAAATTTGTGCATGTTAATGTCTCAAGCGGAAGGAAGAATATCCGTAGCCGCGAGTCTGTGACAGCATCCTCCGCAAATGCGTAAGGAATGTGGCGCGGCGTTCAGCTGTATACTCTGCATTGGCCTAGTCGGCGGTGTATTAGCAGCTGGTGAAACGCCCCTTGCTTCCCGGCACGCTGCGGATATTAACATGCGCGCCTCCCTAAATGGGGAGCCTCTTGCGGACCCTGGCTGCTGCACTAATCCTCAAAGTACTGCTTAATGGAATCTTCCTCTACTAATTACGGGCCATCCTGGGCCGGACAATGGCACGCCACGCCACCCTGTCTCTCCGTAATGATGTTCCTCTCTGCCCCTTCCCTCTCTCTGCCCCTTCCACTGTCCTCCTCCCGCTCCCCTCTTTGTACCCCGGCTGCTTGCCGGCGCAGGCGGCCAGCTTTTTCATTATGAATGAAGAGGCGGCCAAACTCCGACCTCCAACCGGCGGCTCCCGACTGAATATTCTGTACACCATGGGAGTTACTTCGGAACTTAGGACTCTGCGGTCTGAAATACAGTTCCTCATGTCACGGTCGACAATGGACACGATTTCGGCGTAGTTTAACGCCGCATATCCGTCTACGCAGATGTTTGTGAGAGCTACGATACTAGCGTCAGAAAGTACTATTGCTTGCAGATGGAGTTGATACTGAATCATTCTTAATTAACATATGTATGTCAGGAGATTATACAGGCTGAGCAAAATTAAGATAGTCCTGAGAATATTTCATGCACCTTAAAATAGGAAACCCAAGTTACATAATCCGCCACAGATGTGGATGATGTAAGTTGGATTGCCTATCTTAAGGTGGATGAAACATTTTCCCACTCTACGCGAATCAGTATACTGCACAATCTAAGAATTGTTGATGGTATACAGAGGGTGGATTTGGTAAACATCCTCATGACGTCCAAAATAAATTATGTGGCAAACGTCCTGCCACTGCCGGAAGATGTAGCCAAAAGAATTTCACTCGTTCTCGGTCACTTCGTCAGCTGCGGAAAAGTACAAAGGACATAATGCAAGACAGTTTTTTCTTGTCCAGTTTCGGTTCATAAAATGCGGAATTTGTGGTGGGACGTCGTGAAATATTCCCGCCTCAAACCCTAAGGTTTCATGAATTTCCGATAGGTGGCGGCGCTGTAAATGGCTTTCTAAATTGCTTCTGTAACAGAGGTGCGTTGTAAGCAAAGAGCTGTCATCGTGTTTCTTTTGGCGGGGACCCAGAGCATCGCAGATTTTCATAAGCGCTAGGAAGTATCCAAAGGAGATTGTCCAACATGATAACACCGACATGAAGAGTCGTACCCGAAAATTAAGAAAAATGCAGACAAGTGGTTAAAGGAAAATACGATATTTTGCATATTGTCAAAAAGGACCCGGACGGGGTAGCCACGCGGATTGAGGTGTATTGTCTCTTCCACCTCCCCCCCCCCCCCGTCACCCACCGGTCGGAGGAGATTCGAATCCTCCCTCGGGAATGGGTGTGTGTGTTGTCCATAGCGTAAGTTAGTTTAAGTAGTGAGTATGCTTAGGGACCGATGTCGTAAGCAGTTTGGTCCCATAAGATCTTACCACAAATTTACAAAAAGAGACAGGAGTGAAGAAGTTTTCTGGTTGTTTCTGGTTGCGTACGACTACGCAGAACCAAAAGTTACCACAAATTAACAGTTATTAGATAAATATGCATTCTTCCTTAAAAGAACTGTAATGTGAATTCTACCTAAGAATTTAAACTTACAATTTCTTAGAGATTAAATGATCCCGGAAATATACCAGGCGAAATGCTCCGTTGAATAATCCTACATGCAACATGAGCCGGACGGTAATACAAATAAGTAGAAAAACACATTCAGTATACACCGAAGAAAAAATGGTTCAAATGGCTCTGACCACTATGGGACTTAACATCTGTGGTCATCAGTCCCCTAGAACTTAGAACTACTTAAACCTAACTAACCTAAGGACATCACACACATCCATGCCCGAGGCAGAATTCGAACCTGCGACCGTTGCGATCACGCGGTTCCAGACTGAAGCGCCTAGAAGCGCACGGCCACACCGGCCGGCAGACCGAAGAGAAAAAGAAACTGGAACACCTGCCTAATATCGTGTAGAGCCCCAGCTAGCGCTCAGACGTGTCGCAACACGTGGTGGCATGGTCTCCACTGATATCTGAAATACTGCTGGAGGGAACTGACACCATGAATCCTGCTGGGCTGTCCATAAATCCGTAAGAATACGAGGGGGTGGAGATCTCTTCTGAACAGCACGTTGCAATGCATCCCAGATGTGCTCAATAATATTCATGTCTGGAGAGTTTGGTGGCCAGCGAAAGAGTAATTCTGGACGTGTGGGATGTCGCACTGTCCTGCTGGAATTGCCCAAGTCGACGGAATGCACAATGGACATGAATGGACGCAGTTGATCAGACAGTATGCTTATTTACGTTTCACCTCTCAGAGTCGTATCTAGACGTATCGGGGGTACCATATAATTCCAACTGCAGACGCACCACACCTTTACAGAGCCTCCGCCAGCCTGAACATTTCCCTGCTGACATGCAGGGCCCATGGATTCATGAGGTTGTCTCCATACCCGTACACGTCCATTCGCTCGATACAACTTTAAATGACACTTGTCCGAACAGGCAACATGTTTCCAGTCATCAACAGTCCAATGTCGGCACTGATGGGCCTAGGCTAGGCGTAAGGCTTTGTGTCGAGCAGTCATCAAGGGTATACGTGTGGGGCTTCGGCTCCGAAAGCCCATATCGATAGTTTTTCTTTGAATGGTTCGCAAGCTGACGCTTGTTGTTGGTCCAGCGTTGAAATGTGCAGCAATTTGCGGAATGGCTGCACTTCTGTCACGTTGGACGATTCTCTTCAGTCGTTGGTCCCGTACTTGCAACATCTTTTTCCGGCCGCAGCGATGTCGGAGATTTGATGTTTCACCGGATTCCTGATATTCACAGTACACTCGTGAAATGCTTGTAGAAAAAATTCCCACTTCAGCGCTACCTTGAAGATGCTGTGTCCCATCGTTCGTGCGCCGACTCGAGCACCTCGTTCAAACTCACTCAAATCTTTGATAGCCTGCCATTGTAGCAGTAACCGATTTAATAACTGCGTGAGGCACTTGTTTTATACAGACGTTGGCGACCGTAACGCCGTATTATGCCTGTTTGTATAAAGCTGTATTTGAATACGCATGCCTATAGGAGTTTCTTTGTCGCTTCATTGAAGGATCTAAAGTGATTTTTGAGGGAGGTAAGCAACGGAAAGCTATGCCGAAGACTGACTGTAAACTGGGATCTTTGCCTACGGTGCGCAAGTGCCCTACCGACTGTGGTACCGAAGCACGTCTCACGATCTGCCACGAGTTTTCAGAGTTTTAAGGTCGAGGATTCGAGTCCCGGTTTGATACAGTTTCAATCTGTCAGGAAATTTAAAATTACCGCATACTCCGCTGTGGAATAGAATTTTTTTTTTGTAGAAAAGTCCGTTAGGTTGTGGCTGAGCCAGTTCTTCGCTATATCTTTTCTTCAAGGAGTGCTAGTTGCGCGAGGTATGGACCAGAACTGTGAACTTTGGCAATAGGGGAGGAGGTGTAGGCGGAAGTAAATCCTTGGGGCAGATGTTGAGCCATGATTTGATATCAAAACGTTGATCAAGTTTTGTGACTATACTGGATTCTTTTCTGAGGCTAAAGACAATGCCTTTTGTTGGGCACTTGACATTGTTTCTTGCCAAACACATGGACACCGATATTCAGCAGTTTATCGACTGTCACTGCAGCATAGGACTCCTAAATCTTAGGTGGGAGCGATATATGGATTGTCAGTGCACAATTATTTGCGCGTGATTCTCGAGACTTATTAAGAACGCAAATAGACGATGAAGAATTAGCGTTCATCTCAGTGGCACATGGAACAAGCTAGTTGGGTAACTCATGTGGAAGTACAAATAAAACAGACTTAAGCGCGGACTGAAGTATACCTTTTCTTACCCACGGTTTCTATGCAGTTACCTTCTTTGTACGTATGCTTTTCTTTCCAACTTCTTTGATTGTGCTTTTTAGAATGCCCATTCGTCTTCAACTATATTGTCTACTGAACTATCCTTATTGCTGTATCTGAAGCTTTAGAGAACATCAAGGTTATCTTGTCATTCCTTATCACTTCTGTATCCCTCTTCCTTGCTTGTTGATTCTTCCTGACTAATTTCGTAAACTTCAACCTACTCTTCACTACTACTGCATTGTGATCTGAGTCTATATCTGCCACAAGGTGTGCCTTACAATCCAGTATCTGATTTCTGAATCTCTGTCTGACCATAATGTAATCTAACTAAAATCATTCCGACTCACCCGGTCTTTTCCATGTATACCTCCTCCTTCCTCTCATTCCTTGTCCCAGGCCCACACTCTCTGTAATCTTGTCTTCTATTCCTTCCCCTATAGCTGCTCTCCAGTCCCCCATGACTATTGGATTTTCATCTCCCTTTAAGTACAGGATTATCCTTTCAATATCTTCATGCACTTTCTCTATCTCTTCATTTTCAGCTTGCGATGTCAGCATGCATACGTGAATTATCGTAGTTGGTGTCACTTTGCTGGCGATTCTGACGATAAGAACCCTATCACTGAACTGTTCACAGTAACGTTCTGTTCATAACGAATCCTACTCCAGTTGTACAGTTTTCTGCTGCTGTTGATAGTACCCTATACTCATCTGACCAGAAATCCTTGTATTCTTTCCATTTCACCTCACTGACCCCCACGACATCTAGAGTGAGCCTTTGCATTTCCATTTTCAGATATAGCTTCCCTATCACATTCAAGCTCCTAACATTCCACGCTTCGTCTCGTAGAATGTTACGCTTTCGTTGGTTATTCAGTCTTTTCTCGTGGTCACCTACCGCATGGCTGTCGTCTCACGGAGATCCGAATGGGGCACTATTCCGGAATCTTTTGCCAATGGAGAGATCATGATGACACTTTTTCAATTACAGGCCACATGTCTTGTGTATCCACGTTATGTGCCTTTAATGCAGTGGCTTCCATTGGCTTCAACATCCACATGCTGTTGACCACTGCTGATTCTTCCACCTTTAGGGGCAGGTTCCCAACTAAAGGAGAAGGGAGTGCCCCGAATTTCTGTCCTCTCCTTCGCCCTCTTTGACGAGTGTGACTTCTTATGACGGACTTCCTCTGCCACCAATGCTGATTATTAATCGAAAATTATGCGTGGCAGTTTTCGAACCCGGGATCGTAGAGTTTTTGATTACTAATCAAAGACGCTACCCCTAGAACACGGTTTACGGTTTATCAAAATGTCATTCTGATGAAGACACTCTTAGTAGGTATCGAAACCTAGATCTATGTACCAAACAGTAATTTGCAACTAGTTGGCTGTATAATCCTATGTTGGAACTTCAAGAATGTTTTTTTATACAACAGTGCCATCGCGAAAGACTTTCTAGTCGGAATACAATCTGTCTGCTGCTGGAGTTGTTGCTCTCTGCACCTTGGAAGTTGTATGCATATCTCTAAGCATGTCCTATTTGCTTATTACTTCTTCAACTTTTTGTTTTCTATACATTCCTTTCCTCATTCTGTGGAGAATCACCTAATTTTCAGCAACCTTTTGTAATACCACATCCCGTATGCTTCCATTCCCTTTTTGTCTGATTTTCCCACAGCCTCGACCCACACTCACATAATTCTATGCCCTGGACGCAAATTCTCAAAAACTTCTTGTTTGAATTTAGACCACCTGTGATACTACTACACTACTTTGATGAGAAATTCTATCATTATGTGTGCTTTTCTCATTCTTATGTATTCCTTCCTTCGACCGAGGGACGTGGCACAGCGATTATCACGCTGCACCCTATAGGGAGGCCAACGGTTCAAATCCCCATCCGGCCATCCAGATTTATGTTTTCCGTTGTTACCCTAAATCGATTCAGGCAAATACTGGAATAGTTCCCTCAAATGGGCACGGTGATTTATTTCTCACAGTTTCATAATCCGAACTTTTATTCCGTCAATAATTACCTCGTGGTCGACGGGAAGTTAAACTGTAGTGTTCCTTCCTCCTTTCTTGCTTCCACTGTGTTAGTCTTCCAATAGTTGTTATAATTCTTGCAACAATCCTTTAAAAAACTTAATTAATGACCGAAAAATTCATGCTCAATTTGGGTTGCAAGGTAGCAGATTTCTACGTCTGCTCTTACGATGTTAGGTCGGTCAGTAATTTCATTTCTGCCGCTGCTCAATACGTTATCTCTCTTTGCTTAATCTCAGTTCACATTCTTTTGGTATTCTTAATACCCAAGCTTTTAATAATATCTCCAAGTGTTTGTTTTTTTCCTTCACTGCTTCTTCGATACAGATATTCAGCCAAACAGGGCAAATACTGCAGTAGTTCTATAAATTGCACTGCCTGACATAAATAGTGAAGAACCCCGGATGGTGAGGAGGAAATGAAATGAAAAACAATCCGTTAAGGAAGTGTGTGATCTAATTTGAGTGATGTATTGAGACAAGTTCACAAAAATGGCAGTATTAGTTTGTGGGGCGCTCAACTGCGCGGTCATCTACGACCTTACACAGTCCCAACTTTTTGTTTTTCACAGTCCCTTTGTACAGTCCAATCTAGCCACTGTTACGAGTGATGATGGTGATGAAATGATAAGGACAACACAAATACCCACTCCTCACTCAGAGAAAATCATCCACAAAATGACAGTCTGCGCCCACATATCCGCATGTCGTTGCAGCCCCTCTGGCCTTCATGCATGCACTGATTTCGTTGGTGTCCGAGCTGGTACCCACATAATCTGTCGGGAATAGATCTGTGGATCTTTGTGGCCACGGGAATACCTCAACATCAGGCACTTCATACAAGTACGTGCCATGTGTGGACGAACATGGTCCTATAGAAAGATGGCACCACGATACTGTCTCATGAGAGGTAAGACATGAGAACCTAGGATGTTCGTGATGCACTGTTGTACGTCGGAGTTCCCTCGATCACTATCAGCCGAGAACTGGGGTCATTCTACACACCGACAGCACGCTCACTGGTACTAGAAGCACCCGCCGGCCGAAGTGGCCGAGCGGTTCTAGGCGCTACAGTCTGGAACCGCGCGACCGCTACGGTCGCAGGCTCGAATCCTACCTGGGGCATGGATGTTTGTGATGTCCTTAGGTTAGTTAGGTTTAAGTAGTTCTAAGTTCTAGGGGACTGATGACCTCAGAAGTTAAGTCCCATAATGCTCAGAGCCATTTGAACCATTTTTGAACGAAGCACCGTTCGTGTGTCTGACCAGCAGTCATTCCTCGTCAGGTGACGTTGTTATCGCCTGGACGATACGAAAAGAAGCACCTCTATGCATCCTCAAAACACTGAAAGACTGACACCTCCTCAGGTTGCCGCCATGCTCACTGAGTGTCTTCCGGGGTAGCGCAGAACCGCGAAACATCGCTGAACACAATACTACGACATTCATCAGCAGTTCGCGTTTCCCGGTCACGACACTACTCCGATCCTAGTCGTCTGTGTTGTGGTGTTAGTAGCAGCCACGCATTGGGCGGTAGTTCTCTAGTGAGACTGCTGCTGGTCTCCGACCATGGTGCGGGATGACACGGAGTGCTGGAGGAGTAAATTCCTTGTCCTCGGGTGGCACGTGCAAATGTGAAGGCGGTACAAGTGCTTGGTGCACACTGGCGATCCACCATTGATGGCCACATGTAAATTTGACATGTCCAGAAATAAATTAAACAAATTCAACAGGGGAATTGTAACAATTGCTACAGTATTTAACTTTTTCGCCAAAATAATAATTTACATCTATTACAAGAAAGTGAATGTGTGATATTTACGCTGATCAGCGAGAATATTATGAATACCGATCTGCTATCGACATAAACCCGTCCAGGCGATAACAGCGTCAGCTGGCGAGGAATGACTGCTGGTCAGACACACGCACGGTGCATGTCGTACCAGTGAGCGTGCTGTCCGTGTGTAGAATGGGGAAGGGGCGCGATCTGAGTTTGACCGAGGGCAGATTGTGATTGCTCGGAGGCTCGGCACAAGCGTTTCGGAAACTGCACGAATTGTCGTGTGTTCGGTGAGTGCTGTGATGAGTGTCTTCAATAAGGCGAAACCACGTTCACACGTTGGCGGCTGGGCGGCTACCCCTCATTACAGATGTCGAACGTAAGAGGCTGGGCAGACTTTTAAAACAGGACAGCCGGGATATCGTGGCAGAACTAACATCAGACTTTAATGCTGGGCAGACTGCAAGTATGTCTGAACACACAGTGCACCGAACATGCATGTGCCAATGTTAACACCACGACATCGACAACTACGATGAAGTGGGCAGGTACCGCCAACGGGAGAGCGCGAATCTGTCACCTTCCAGGATAACAGCTCCTTGACACCGGTACAGCGGGACAGAGACAAGCTGTTGGTGCCTCCATTACATTCTGGGGAACATTCATGTAGGTATCTATGGGTCCAGTGGACTAGTGGAAAGCACAATGATGGCCAAGGAGTACCGTTCACGGCTACCGAACCACTCCCTTCATGAAGATAATGTGTGGAATTTTTCAACAAGATAATGCGCCATGTTCGAGGAACACAGTGGCGAGTTCCAACTTGCCATAAGCCTGTGCCCCTCCCCTCCTCCCCCCCCCCTACCCATCTCGTCAGATCTGAACCCAACTGAACACACCTGGGTTATAATTGAAAGTGGCGTCAGAGCTCATCGCCCCTCTCCACGGAAATTACGGGAATTAGGTTACTTGTAAGTGCAGATGTGGCGGCAGTTCCCTCCAGCGACTTACCAGGCCTGATTCCTTCCAACCACGACGCGTCGCCTCTGTTATCCACGCTAAGGATGAACATACCGGCTATTACGTAGGTGTTGATAATGTTCTGGCTGATCAGTGTAAGTTTATTGAACGATTTGTCTGTATTTTCCTTTTTTGTAGCTGGCCGGAGTGGCTGAGTGGTTCTAGGTGCTACAGTCTGGAACCGCGCGACCGCTACGGTCGCAGGTTCTAATCCTGCCTCGGGCATGGATGTGTGTGATGTCCTTAGGTTAGTTAGGTTTAAGTAGTTCTAAGTTCTAGGGGACTGGTGACCACAGCAGTTAAGTCCCATAATTCTCAGAGCCATTTGAAGCATTTGAAAGACGAAAGTAATGAGAAGTTTTAGAAATGACAACAGCGAGAAACTTAACATCAGATATTGATAGCTACAAAGTAGAAGAAGTTAAGGAATTCTGCTTCCTAGGCAGCAAAATAACCAATGACGACCGGAGCAAGAAGAACTTCATAAGCTGACTAGCACAGACAAAAAGGCCATTCCACATTCTAGACCAAGTGATCTCTACTAGTATCAAACGTAGGCCATGATTTGAGGAAGAAATTTCTGAGAATGAACGTCTGGATCACAGCATTGTATAGTAGTGAAACACGGACTGTGGTAAAACCGGAACAGAAGAGAATTGAAGCATTTGAGATGTTGTTCTACAGACGAATTTTGAAAAAGAGGTGGACTAATAACGTAAGGAATGAGGTGGTTCTGCACAGAATCAGAGAGGAAAGGGACAGGATGATACGACATGTGTCACGACATCAGGGAATTACTTCCATGGTAGTAGAGGGAGCTGTAGAGGGCAAAAGCTGTTGAGGAATAAAGAGACCTGGAATACATCCAGCGAATAATTGACGACGTAGGTTGCAAGTGCTACTGTGAGATGTCGAGGTTGTCACAAGAGAATAATTTGTAGCGGATTGCATCAAACCAGCCAGAAGACTGATGACCCAAAAAAAAAGTTTAGAGCAGTTGTTCCTAGCTAGGCACACTTGGTGAAGGCTGGAAATTTTTATTTATTTATTTGAATTGAACATAACTGCTCTAAAAAAGGACCATTGCTTTTTCGCAATGTAATTTTACGGTTTATCAAAATTTCATTCTGATGAAGACTTCCTTAGCAGGTCTCTGAGCCTAGCTGAATGTACCAAACAGTAATTTGAAACCGTTTGGCTGTGTAATCGTTTGTTGAAACTAGTATACGGTTTCTGAGTAACAGCCATGTTTAAAACTAATTCTCGGAGTAGTTGCTACGTAATTTCAGGGTCAAACATCAATATACTGACGATTACCTCTATCGTCTTCGTAGGAGTAATGGGCTGTCAAAACTGCTATGGTTGCCCTATATTGCCCACATATGGCGTATGATTGTTCGGTAATTACTTAACGCTGTCGCGGATGGTGCCAACTTTTGCGTTGGTTGTGCCACTGCTATTGCAGTAGCGTATACATTCCGACGAGTATTTCTCCCTCTTCTCTGTAAAGAGAGCTCGCTTCAGTACAGCACTAAGTACACCACATAATTTTCATTGAGAAAGTTAAACGAATTAGATTTGACCAAAATGATATTTTAGTCATTCTAGATGCGGTCTCACTACTCACTAGATATCTTGTGGAGAGCATGTTATTGGCAGAGTATTTTCCTGCTAGAACGATAGAGAGTTCTTCCGAGATGTTATGACGACCACCTACCTCTTGCACAGCGGTAAATTTTATGAAATGATGAAGTGAATGGTTATGGGTTCTCCGTTGTCTCCAGCAATGGTCAAGGTTTTTATGGAACATTTAGAGGAAGGTGCATTACATTTTGCCCCCCCCCCCCCCTTCGTCCATCTTCATTTTATTGTTACGTTGACGAACTCTTGAGCACTTCGTTGAACATACAAACTGTATGCACCCAAAATTCCCTGTTTCCTGTCGAGACAGACAAATAAAGATGACTGTCATTTTTATATGTTTCAGTAGAACGAAAGTCGGATGGATGTCTCGGTCACACACTGTACCGTAAGCCGATACACACTGATTTATATCTTGGCGCGCAGAGTTTTCATCATCCAGTCCGGAAGAGAACAGTTTTAAATGCATTGTTACACAGAGCTAAAACTGTTTTTGACAAGAACCACTTGAATTCCGAAATTAATTACGTGAAGTACACGTACAAAACGGCTTTGATTCACGTGATATGAAGTCAGTTTTCTCCAAGAGAAGAAAACCTGTAAATGTTGAACATGCACGTGATGAGTCACCGACTGTCCTCCCTTTCTGCGGCGCTGTGTGCAGCAAAATAGGCAGAGTCCTGGGAAGACCAGGTATAAGATCTATTTTGCGACCCGAGAAGATAAAGGACGTGCTACGCCTTGCTAAAGGACACTCTCGGCCTCAGGATTCCTTGAATTATTAACATCACTTGTCAGTGCGAAATCAATTACATTTGTCAACCCGTCGGCACCGTTTCCGACGTCTCTGCAGAACATCAGCTGTAGATTAATAAACGAGAACTGGAGAAATCTGCAAATGCTGGACACAACCTCACAAGCAAACACAAAATATTATTTGACGAAAGCAAATATTTTGTCCAGCTCTTACATACTGTCATACTGTAGTTAAAGAGGATGTAGAAATAAGAAGGTGGCAGATGTACTTCAATCGTGACAGTGGATCTAACCCTAGCGGGGCATGGAAGCGAATTCTCGATACATAGATTAGGTAGAGATATTCGTCGCAATGTTTACGGACATTGACACCACCTGCGACAGCATTACATAATTATCTACCTATCAGAAGCCACTTGATGGCTATATAAGGCCACCACAATAGCAGTTTTCACAGCTTGTTGCTCCTAAGGACGACGGTGGAGGTAATAATCGAAAGCTCTATGTTACACCCTCGAGTGACGGGGAAAGAAGTCCGAGGATTTTTTGTACGGAGATTAGATTACACACAACAAATAACTGAGGACGTCGGGTGAATATGTTGGCACATGACAGGAAGTTGTGATTGGCCAGTCCAGATAATAGTGAGAAAGAACAGACAAGATCATAAAACGGGAACGACAAGACGTCCTTCTAACGGTACAGAGCTTATTCTTCCAGTCTTAGACAAGACTCTGACTCTGTCTCCGAAACGTTTTTCAACCTCCGTTCCGTTCAGCTATAACTGATATGGAACCCCTTGATGTGAGGTCGCAAAAGGCCGATGATGTTTACAGCATTCGGCGCTCCACTATAGTCTAAAATGCAACCACAATATTGACTACTAATGGGCAATAGGAGGTGGGCCTGGAGATATCTAGTGGCGAGCACAGTATGAGGCTACTGAGCGTAGTTGAAACTATTTAGTCGACGAGTATGGAGTGTTCTTCTATATGGCGTTGAAACATGGACTTTCAGGAAGAGAGGCAGAGGAGGGCTGGAGGCTTTTGAGGATGGGAGGAATAAGTTGGATGGACAGAGTGAAAAATGAAGAGGTACTGAGAAGAGTGGGAAAGAAAAGACAGTTACTAGATGTAATAAAAAGAAGAAGAAGAAGAAGAAATTGTATTGGGCATATATTAAGAAAGAAGGACGGACTGACAGAAACAGTTTTAGAAGGTTATGTAGAAGGGAAAAGGAAGCGAGGAAGGAAGAGATTTCAGATACTGGATGACGTAATGGACGGCGCAACATACAGCAGCCTTAAGAAGGAAGCAATGCATCGCAGAAAATGGAGAGGCAAAAGACCTGCTAATGTAGCAGAAAACTGATGATGATGAACTCATAACAGTGCTACAGTGTTGTGTTGATACAAAGCAGAGAAACGGGAACGCTAAACAAAGCAAACATAGTATTATATTTGCAACAACAGTTGCCGAAGTTAACAGCTCATCAGAATGGAACCCAAGGAATTTTACAGAGTGAGAAAGAAGTGGCAGATGAAACATTGGCGTTTCTGCAAGATGAGTCAGTGGAATGTATGGTGTCGCATACGCTCGACTGTGCGGATGATGTACGTGAGGAGAACAATGATGACGATACGTGCTCAACAAGTGAAAGAGATATTGAAACATGTGTCGAGACATGTAGTTCATCATCCTTGTCGGACAAGGAGTCACAAATTCCGTATCCAGTTAAACGTATCAAAGGACAATCGTTGTCCAAGGAGCGGGTACTTAACTTACTTACGTACATAGATCATCTGCAGCATAGTAAAGAAACAATTATGGAAAGATTTCGAATAAGTCCGCAGTAATATGACCGTCGAGTGTTCAAGAAAAACTGCGGGTATTCAAGGAGGGACAAGACTCGCCGGTGTTTGCACGTTTCAGGAATGCTCGATAAAATTTACAGGACGTGCATGACGGTGAATTACTACTTTATGCACATTTTATTGCGCGCGACGTAGATTATGGTGATTTCAAGGAAAATAGTGGATGGCTGCATAACTTCAAACAGTGCTACAGAACTGGAAGGCTTAGGATAGCGAAATTTCAATCAAAGCGTCAACATGGTGATGAACAGCAAACCACGGAATTGGCCATAAAATTTGTGGAGATAAACAAAGTTATCCCAACGTTCAGTAAGGAATTTGTTTTCAACTCCGACCAGTCGGGATTTGAAGAGAAACTGCGTATGAAAGAACCTCTGGAAATTAGAGGTGCCAAGAGAGTTGCATCAAGGTTAACTATAATCAATGCATTAACTTATTCATATCATTTATGCCGACTGTTAATCTGGATGGTAAATTTCCTAGATAGTCGTTTATTGTGCTGTGAGATGTTGGAGGTGGTCTGCCTCCTACGATCCTTTCTCGTGTTCCTGATCTTGCAAGGTCAATGGGGAATATTTACGTCACACCAACCGACAGTGCGAAAACAGGCGCAAGAGAGCCAATGCTATGGTATGAGCACTGCTTTTGGCCAATAGCTGATCAAAATAACTTGCTTTTTCTTGATTCCTGGTCTGCGTATAAAAGTCATATTCCTTTAGAGCAAAGTACCCCTCCTGAAGAAGTGTGACATTGCAATTCATACCACCTGGAACCAATGGACAAATTGAGCGTCTGGATGTTTATTTTTTTCCGTACCAATAAATATGTTATTGCATTATCCGTATCTACGCCTTAAAGGGTAGCCAGTTTCACTATAAGCTCCACGGCAGACTGTTTCGCATTTGGTTGGGTGCCATCACATTCCCTCAGCACCCATCGCCCCGTTACACCAATATGATTCTATTTGTATTCTTTAAGGGTGGATACTTGCTGAACCTCCTGTACGGTCTGTAACTTCCAAGAAGTTGGCCTTTGATTTTGATGTTGCAAGCCTTTGTGATCACTGCGGCGCTTCATTTGTCCTTCGGTGTTCATGATGCAAGTTAATGGTCCGTTTTGAATATTTCTTGAATAGCGAAGGTGTCCATTTTGTGAAGTGTAATATATACGTCCTATAGAAGGTTGATCCTTGCTCCTCCCAGAGTCTCATTTTCTGTCGCCCTCCTGATGCTAATATTTTTCGTGTCATAATTATTAACACAACAATTTCAAATGAGACTAAAGATTGAACTTGCGACCTGGCACTCAAGGGGTTCCTTGTGAGTGGCCGAAGCCCATGACCATACTTCAATAAGCCTGAGACGTCGGGAGAGTGGCAATTTGCCCTCCGTCTGCGAGGTTTCTCGCGATGTTTGACGAAGATTTCGCTAATGAGCCTCGTTCGCAAAGGTCAGAGGGCATGAACCCTTGGAAGTGGCGGCCGCAGCAACACGTGTTCCGAAGCCCTGGAGCGCCGCCAAGGCACGTGCGCGATAGCACACGAGCGCCCCCCTTACGACCGTTACGTGTCGTTACCCACCACCGTAATCGCTGCCGCAACTTTAAGTTCTCTAAGGAGCTACTTTTGAAAGAAGTTCCTGCGTCTACACATTACTCCATCGCCTATAGCTGAATTTCGGTGTTAGAATTTGCATGTGTTGTCACGCCTGACGTGTGGTTATAAACCTCATACCTCTCTGGCTAATTAGGATTTTTTATATGACCGTGTACCTAAAGCCCTAATCTGTGGGAAAAAGGCATCTACACCGAAGAATAATGCAAAAGCGAGATAAGTAGACGAAGTTATAACCGAATCGCCACTGCTCAGTACTTCAGCAATGACGATTAGAAACAAAGTTCCGTTAACTTTATATATTTTTATTACGTAAACTAATTTTTAATTAACAGGAGATAGTGGTAAATTTGGAAAAAAGGTTTCCAAAGTATGTCTTTAATGAAAAGGACCAACGGTCGCCAGTTCTTGACCGGTACAACAACAATTAAATTGAAACTGAACGTTAGTCTTGTAAGCAATCTTATGTAAGAATAGTTATTGGCGTCATAATGTAGAAACAGTACCTAACGCACACTTTCAAGTACTTCACACCACACATGATCACAGTAGTTAAATAATAATCTAACAGCAAACACATACAACACATTACATTAATTTTCAAATATCAATGATAGTAAGATTTTTTTTTACTGGCTGTGGACAGAAACTTTTTGTTACATTGCTATACGTAATACTGACTGTCGTAATTGTAGCAAGCAGAAAAATTGTTTGAATTTACTCATTGGTTAGAACTGTCATTTACCTATCAGGTACTCTGATATTTCTTTGTAATAAAAGTTATAAATTATGCCAGAAGCTATAAATTAGAACTGTGCTTTGAGAAAGAAATTCCGTGTCCAAGTTACGTAAAGTTTTACTACCAATTTTTTATTTGGAAAGTTACTCTATTTTTAGCAAATGAATTAATACTGGCTTTTGCATCATTCTATTTCTGGCATTATTCATACTACAGCCAAAGATTTGGTTATTACGCAACTGTCCAAAAGTAGGAAAAATTATATTTTGATAATCTAATAAATTAATGTTCGCTTAATGTTCAGTTCATTTTCTGATTGTCTCGGTTCGTATGAATTGATGAGATGGATACTACTTGGATAACGATTTAGGAAAACTATTTACGTGGCATTATACACGAAAACAATCTTATTTAAGCAATAAAATTCCAACTACGCTGCTCAGCCTGTTAGAATTCTAATTACAAAAAGGTTAGATCTTACTTCACTTCATGGTACCGTTGGTTTGTCGAGCGGCTTCATTTAGCGGTAAAATAGGGCACAGCTTGATCTACTCGCCATATAATAGCCAATAACAAGGGCCAACAGTACTCTTGATGTTATGTGAATTCCTCTTGCTGCATTTGTACTGTGCCCAATAAATGCCATACACGTAACTTGCTCATATTAAACAACCGCCAAAACAATCATTTCAATTTTCACTGCTCGCACTTCGGAAACAGCCTTTTTATCCACGTACTTTCACTTAGCAACTCCGGCGAATACACACAACCAACGACACCAATCGTCTCCTCGCGACTTCAAACTACTTTTTTGGCGCGCTTGCACGCCCTGCGATAATGCATTTACAGTTTATTATACTCTTTGACAATAGCTTTTCCCTGACTAGGCCAGCGTGTCTACTTACAAAATGTTAAAAATCCATGCGTATTCTCTTTCTTAAATAACAAACAGCATTTATAACTTGACAACGTATTTACAAGAATAATATTCAGAACAACTAATGAAACAAACTTCGTAAAACACGTCCAAAATATATGATCGTTCACAGATTTGTGGTGTTATAAGTTCAGCAATACAGACCCTTTCTTCGCCCAGGATAAGTGAGTACAATGTAATTAGCTTTCCTTATCTGGTAAAAGTCGAAACCGCCGTAGTTGGTATTTCCAGGATCTTAGTTGCTGTTTTACGGATATTTGCATTATGGGTTTTGTAATACTAATTGCAACACAGTTCAGTAGTTGGTTTATTTGTTGCTTATTGCTCCCGTTATGTATCAAAACATTCAAGTTTTAACGTGAGCATAACATTGCGCAATTCTTGAACGTACGTATAAATTACAAAACATTTTTCTGCGTTTTTCTGTTCCAGACTGGATGTACCTTTCCAAAAGCAAAACAGTTTGTACATGTAGACTTTTCCATGCGGGTTCAGATATAAATTAATTCTCTATGTCTTCGTAACGATAATGTTCTACGTAAATACAATTGAGTCGCTGAGAACCTTAGGTTATCGATACGTAGATTGTAGCACGTATGTATGCTCCTGATAATGGTGATCTTATGGTAATCAAGGCCCACTTTGTTTGTATGAAAATTCACGAAAAGCTGCCTCAGCAATTTCTCGGATGTTGATTCCCATACAGATCCAAAGCACAAAGCATAATTTTGGTACTCTACGCTCCTCGGTTGTTGTCCAGGGCTCCCTACAAAATTTAGCGTCTACATCATGTGCGCAGTAGTAGCACAGTCTAACGCACATAGTCGCGACACTCCTCATTTCTGTTATACTCTGAGACAGAAGCGCTCCAGCCTGGCAGCATGCAGCACTCCTGAATGCAGTATGGGAAGAGAGCGAACAGTATCGTTTATATTGACTTGCAACATAGTTTTTACAATGATAACCATGTGTAACGCGATAAAAATCTACAATAAATAAGAAATTGCGCCACATTTGTCTTACCTTAACTTGCTAATGATATATGAAACGGTACACTACCGGATAGTTTATTTTCGACTCGCTTGTGACCTACAGGTATCTGCTGAAGAATAATCTTTCTTTTGAAAACAAAAAAATGCCTATTAACATCAAAATACCTCATCTTTTGCACAGATATGCTATATATCTACTCAAAAAGTGAACGTTCCTTCGGCACAATGTCAGTAGAATCAATGAAAGTTGAACGTAGCCAACTTGTATGGAATGCAATACCTGTATTGTTTAACGTACCTAATAAGCCACCACTACTGAAACTGAAAGGAAAACCACACACCTG
The DNA here is from genome assembly GCF_023898315.1 of Schistocerca nitens. Taxonomy (NCBI): domain Eukaryota; kingdom Metazoa; phylum Arthropoda; class Insecta; order Orthoptera; family Acrididae; genus Schistocerca; species Schistocerca nitens. The sequence goes on from NC_064620.1 coordinate 406,679,268, forward strand.
ATAATGAAGCGTCGAAAGTCTGTGTTTCAAAACAAAAGATACCAATTCCACTGCTGTTGCTACATTTGACCCACTGACGGCATTACGTTTTGAAACGCTTTTAGAGAAATGTTAGTGGATTGAAATGTAGAGTGAAGGAAATGTTGAGTCAGGGAAAGTGCCTGTCACAGTAATAACAGACGACAATAGAAATACTTATCATGCATGTAATTAGTGTCTATGTTCTAATTTCAGCAGTATAACCTGCTGTTTTGATCATATTCGAAAATATTTCTTCATGAACAAATTGTAGCGTATGGCACTGAAAAGCAAGATTCGGCGCTTTTAACATTTATTTTAGGATCGTTCATGACTCTCTATAATTTATTAGTGCTTGGAACAGGAAAATGTAGTAACTATTTCGTTAATAAGTATAAAAATAGTTAGAATAAAACCTTAATTTTGCGACTGCTTTCTCGCCACTAGCGGGACAAGTGTCTATCTGTCAGACGATAACAACTCTCACAGCAGTCGATGTCGCGACTGGAGATGTTAGACTGTGGTAGTAGTACTTCGCAATCCGAAGAATATCGGCAGTTTCATCTCAACTTAGAACAACAGAATTCTTAATGAAGATGATAACGAGGACCATGAAGTGCTGGAATAGGTCACAGTTGTGTGTATGATGCATTTAGTATCTGTTATTTATATTATGATTCTAGCTATACGTTAATCATAAACAACTCTCGAAAGATGCTACTGTTACTAACCTAGATATGGAAGGTTTTTGAATCAACAATAATGATAAATATAATCCTGAATATTAGGAAATATTTCATTATACAAGGAGGGTACGTAATTTTTTTCATAGGAAATGTAGTCAGTAATATACAACGTGGGTACGTAATTTTTGTAGGAAATATAGTCAGCAGAGACTTGGTTAAAAATTTTTTTAGAGATCTGTAAGACTGGTGCTTTGTCTACAAATTTGATTGTTCACGAACATCTATTTTTCTGAAAGCTTTATGTCTGTGCGTTGGGCTCTTAAGGTTCTCAGTTCCTTGATTCACCGCTCCTGCTATAAACAGGTCAAGGAATTTGATCATGATGGTTCTTTTGGATACTCATACAGATAAATTTACAATTTCATGGGTTTGTTATAAATAAATCTTCTGCTACCAGTCACGATTTTTCTTTATTTAGTTTTCGCACGACGCGTTTCGGGAAATGATTCTCGTTTTCAAGAGCGTTTTTTTTTTTTTTTTTTTTGTTTATGCATTTAGCCATTTCTATTGATGTTGTCAATGTGCGAGAGTCTGCTTCATTTCGTTGACTTTTACTGCAATATATAAGAAATACGCGATTTTTTTGTTGGTTATCGATTCTTCTGGCGAAGTTAGTGGCGAAATTTAGAAGAATTTGTGCGTACAGTTTTCTAATGCTCCATTTGTGCAGAGCCTCACACACACTAAACATCATGCACAACTTGTCGTACACTTTACACATCGAAAACATCTTGTATAACGAAAACAGTTACAAAGATCTTCTTACAAGTAGTCCAGAGATGTTTCGATACTATGCTTAAATAAAAGTAGTAAAACATAGAAATAAGCACAATCGTAAAATCGATATAAGTAATTAATAAGCCAAATTGTTAAGATAAATAAATTCTGTACAAAAGCATATCATAATCTGTAGAAGACCTATGATATTACGAGGGCAGTTCAATAAGTAATGCAACACATTTTTTTTCTCGGCCAATTTTGGTTGAAAAAACCGGAAATTTCTTGTGGAATATTTTCAAACATTCCCGCTTTGTCTCGCATAGTTTCATTGACTTCCGACAGATGGCAGCGCTGTACGGAGCTGTTAAAATGGCGTCTGTAACGGATGTGCGTTGCAAACAACGGGCAGTGATCGAGTTTCTTTTGGCGGAAAACCAGGGCATCTCAGATATTCATAGGCGCTTGCAGAATGTCTACGGTGATCTGGCAGTGGACAAAAGCACGGTGAGTCGTTGGGCAAAGCGTGTGTCATCATCGCCGCAAGGTCAAGCAAGACTGTCTGATCTAGCGCATACGGGCCGGCCGTGCACAGCTGTGACTCCTGCAATGGCGGAGCGTGCGAACACACTCGTTCGAGATGATCGACGGATCACCATCAAACAACTCAGTGCTCAACTTGACATCTCTGTTGGTAGTGCTGTCACAATTGTTCACCAGTTGGGATATTCAAAGGTTTGTTCCCGCTGGGTCCCTCGTTGTCTAACCGAACACCATAAAGAGCAAAGGAGAACCATCTGTGCGGAATTGCTTGCTCGTCATGTGGCTGAGGGTGACAATTTCTTGTCAAAGATTGTTACAGGCGATGAAACATGGGTTCATCACATCGAACCTGAAACAAAACGGCAATCAATGGAGTGGCGCCACACCCACTCCCCTACCAAGAAAAAGTTTAAAGCCATACCCTCAGCCGGTAAAGTCATGGTTACAGTCTTCTGGAACGCTGAAGGGGTTATTCTGTTCGATGTCCTTCCCCATGGTCAAACGATCAACTCTGAAGTGTATTGTGCTACTCTTCAGAAATTGAAGAAACGACTTCAGCGTGTTCGTAGGCACAAAAATCTGAACGAACTTCTCCTTCTTCATGACAACGCAAGACCTCACACAAGTCTTCGCACCCGAGAGGAGCTCACAAAACTTCAGTGGACTGTTCTTCGTCATGCACCCTACAGCCCCGATCTCGCACCGTCGGATTTCCATATGTTTGGCCCAATGAAGGACGCAATCCGTGGGAGGCACTACGCGGATGATGAAGAAGTTATTGATGCAGTACAACGTTGGCTCCCACATCGACCAGTGGAATGGTACCGTGCAGGCATACAGGCCCTCATTTCAAGGTGGTGTAAGGCCGTAGCATTGAATGGAGATTACGTTGAAAAATAGTGTTGTGTAACTAAAAGATTGGGGAATAACCTGGTGTATTTCAATGCTGAATAAAACAACCCCTGTTTCAGAAAAAAAATGTGTTGCATTACTTATTGAACTGCCCTCGTATCTTTGCGGACTACTTGCCATCTAAACTTCTCCCAGAGATATAAATTGCAGAAGGTGACAACTTGTTAAAAAATATCAAAATTTTGAAGTTGAGTGTTTTACCAGACTTATATTCCTTAATACTTTGGCCTTTTTTTCGTTTACACAGGACTTGGTCACTGATGAAATGAATCAGGTATTAACCACAATTAAACTGCTTCTCGAGATATTATTTTTAGGTATGTAGAAGATCGCATATATGGTTGTTATTACGTACGTGCAAAATCTTTCTTTCCGTAATCAATACATGAAATATAAATTTAACATTATAAAATTCTGTAAGCGTAAATATCAGAAATCGTAATCTGATGCGTATGTTTCCATTTACTAGATTAATTTGCAACGTTTGACCGTAGAAAATAGTGCTGAAGTATCCGATACACAGCCTAATTAGTAACAAGGCCTACACCGCATCGTAGTACCTGACACTTTCGCGTCGATATAGCGAACATGAAGATTGATCGCCAACGATTCTGTTGCCCCCAGGAAAATATCGTGTTTGTAGGATCGTAAGGAATTACTGAATGGCTTGGATAAGATTTCCGCTAGATGTAATGAATGGCAGCTCCTCTCTTTAAACATGGAAAACGAAAGGAATGAACCTGATAATATAGGATTACAAGAATATTGACGAGCACCTTGTGCAGACCACTTCGTATAAGTGCTGGGAGGGGGGGGGGGGTAATATTTAGAAGTGATGTGAACCGAGACGAACACGTAAAATCTGTGTGAGGCAAGACGAATGTAAGATTTAGATTTGCTGAAAGTGCCCTGGGAAAATGCAGTACATCCGTATATAAATTGCACACAGCATCCTTTTGTGAATAATTCTCTTCTTCCAGAGTTTGAAAGTCTTTTGGAAATACGCCTGATAGTAGGCATCGAGCCGCGCGGTATAAGAGCGTCTTGTCACGGCTCGCTCGGCTCCCCAAGTCGGAGGTCCTCCCTCAGGCCTGGGTGTGTGTGTTGTCCTTAGCGTAAGTTAGCTTAAGTTGGATTAAGTAGTGTGTAGGCTCAGTGACCGATGACCTTAGCAGTTCGATCCCATAAGAACTTACCACAAATTTCCAAAAAATAGGCATCGAAAGAATTCAGAAGTGCGATACAAGGCTCTAAACAGGACGGTGTAGACTTTACGAAAGTGTGTCAGAAATTGGGATGCTTGGAAGAAAGACGACGTACTTCTCGGGAAACCCTGTTGGGTAAATTTCGAGCTTTGGCCGCCAAGACATATTTTTTTTGTAGAAATCATGAGACTCAGAAGGACTGGGCGCCTACACGGACATAAGAGTCTGCGAATGGCGTACGAGGAATAATCACCAATAATTGTAAAAGTTACCTTCTACCATGCTCTGAGCAACGGCTTGCTGTTTATACACGCTGTCCCACTTATCTCGAGCACGCCATAACTTTTTTCGAAAATCAAACTAAAACAAGCAGATGGTTAGCTAAGAGTGGGACATTAACCAACATGACTGCCTCTCTTGCAACTTTCTTAAGAACAGTAATATGTCTTTCTTACATGTCCCTCTACTTTTTTATTCCGTAATCCACTTTCCGTATTTAAGACACGTTAAAAAAACGGATCCCAGTGTTTACTTCAAGTAAACATGTAATTATTAAGCACGTTACACTAAACTGACTTTGACTCTTCTCTAACAGACAACAGTGCAGGTACCGAGGTAACGTAACTCACCGGCTTCCTGTAGTTGGCAGTAACCAAACTGAAACGCATGGAAAATACACACCGGTCATTCACACAACCGTCTTCAGACGAGGGTATGTGTGAGTAAACTGTATACCAAGGGAGAGAGAATACAAATAAAATGCCACTCATCTATGGAGAATGTAGGACGAGGTTCATTTTACCTATGGCTCCGCAGTCACGACTGGGTTTCTGTTCCTTCTAGATTCTATGTAGTAATCCAAGTACTCACCCGACCATATTACGTTAGAAATTGTACAAGACCAGGGCATACATACTACAAGCTGCATTTTTTTTCTAGCTGCGTCATGCTCACTAGGTCCTGCCATCTTATTACTTTACGCACGCCGTAGAGCTCCTCAGAGACCTCTCAGCCAGCAAGTACGGCCACTAACTCGGAGCAAAATTATGCTACGGATTTGAGACCATGAGCATGTTGCCCGACAAGCACCATGTGAAAGTGGTGCTGTTTGGAGCTGCTTTGTCTGCTCTTTCGTATTATCTTTTATTTACTTACAGCAATTACAACTATTTTTCAAAGACACATACGTGAATCAGGAAGTACAAAATTATAAATTTATGACGTAATTTACGAAGAGAAAATATAAAAGACAGGAAACAGTAGATATAGGCGAGATATCCCCTCCCCAGGGAAGGAGACGTGGTACTGAACTTTGGCATTGTTACGGCGTAAAGTCAAGTGCCAGCACGACATGAAAGAGAAGGCTGTGAGAAGAAGTCAGCCAAGCGCACGCTGACTGGACCTCCCTTCAGGACGACAACGCGACAGCAGCGGTCCTGTGTGAAGACGACTTAAGCGCCGCGACCGACTGGTGACGGCCCAGTTCAATAGCAGCTTCAAGCCTAGTGACTTGGATAGCAGCGTCAACGGTAGTCACTTCGCTTGTACTCTCTCTGTCGCCCTTTGCTTGGGACACATCTGCGTAGTACTCACAGTTAAGTATTGTAATTTTCTTATTTTAATAAAACTCATTAATATGACTTGTCCGTTTGTCTAGCGAATCGAGTACGTAGGCTTCCTAGACACTACAGGTATTGAACTTGGTACTGGAGACCAGAGTGCCCAAGTGGTGCTAACCATTTGAGTCCATTTGAGTACTGGCCACGTGAACATCATCCTCGATCTGTTCAGTCCATGCAGATCTAATCTAATATACGAGGTGCGACAATAAGTAATGCGACTGATGTGAAAAAAAAAATGTTGCTTACCTTTTCAGTCAAGTTTAGTGTTGTCTCCTTCAAAGTAGTTCTCTTCTGATTGCCCACGCTTTTTCCAGAGCTTCTACCATTGATGGTAATATTTCTGGAACTCATATCCTCAAGACCCTCCTCACAGCTTTTTGGACGTCTTGTGATGTTTGAAAATGGTGTCCCTTGACTGCCGTTTTGACTCTTGGAAAAAGAAAAAAGTCGCACAGAGCGATACGTGGTGAATAAAGTGGCTGTGGTAGTACTGAAATTTGTTTTGAGGTTACAAATTGCTGTACTGACCGAGCAGTATCGGATGGCGCATTATCGTGATGCAAAATCCTATTATCAGCAATGTTGGCACGGACACGAAGAACTCTTTTACGAAGTCTTTCTAGAATATCTTTGTGGTAATATTGGTTAACTGTTTGTCCAGGAGGCAGCCACTCTTTATGAATAATTCCCTTGGAATGAAAGAAGCACACAAGCATGCATTTCTCTTTTGACTTTGACATGCGAGCTTTTTTTGGCCTGGGTGATCCCTTTGAGCACCATTGGGAACTTTGGCGTTTTGTCTCTGGATCAACACCAACTTTCATCACCAGTGATAAGACGGTTCAACAATTCTCTATTGATTTCCGTTTGCTCTAACAGATCGGCTGCGACATTTTTCCGTGTTTCTCGCTGTTGTGGTGTGAGATTTTTGGAGACCATTTTTACACAAATATTTCTCATACCAAGATCTTCAGTTATTATTAGACGAACCGTTTCTCGGTTGATGTTCAGCTCTTCTGCAATCATTTTCACGGATAATGTTCGATCAGATCGTACGAGTACATGCACACTGGCCAAGTTAACATCCGTCCGCGAGGTTGATGGTCGTCGACTGCGGTCTTCACTTTCAACATTCGTTCTGCTTTCACTAAACATTTTATACCAACGAAAAACTTGAGCTCTTGACATAACCTCCTCTTTAGAAGCCTTCTGAAGCCTACCGTAAGTTGTCGTCGCGTTTTCGCCCAATTTAACGCAAAAAGAAATGGCATACCGTTGCGTAATATTATGCGGTTCCATTTCCATGACAAGAGACACAAATGCGTGTCAATTTATTACAGCACAATTCATGACTGAGCAGTTGCATCGATGTGCCGGTTGGACTAGAAGCAGCTTATAGACCAAGGTCAAAGATGTTGTACCTACGCAAACCTGCATGGTTGCCACATCTTGCAAAGAAAATCAGTCTCATTACTTAATTGTCGCACCTCGTATATTGGTGTATGTTAGCACGATGTTTGAATTAACGTTTAAGTTATATAACAAGTACAACTACTAGGTTGGTTAGTAAACAAATTTTGCGGGGTGTGGAACAATATGCTACCTCATTGCAGTCTAAGTTATATACAGATCTTACATGGCTATAGAGGAGGTAACAAGCCACAACTAACCTAATTATTAACCTTCTAAAAACATATTTGTACAATAAAACTGGATTCTATGAGTAGTGCACGTGTTAATATGCATTATCTGTCGCTGGTGTGTACTATCACTCTTTGAATTGCTATTTCTTACATTTATATTACTACCTAACAATGATTTGTACGTATTTAACGTGGATTGTAGAACAGTACAGGGTGATTTTTTTCCACTGTGTACAAACTCTAGGGATTGATCGATGAGAGGACACGGAACGAAATTGGTGGTTTCGATGCTAGAGACAATTCATTCACTCATACTTTGTTACACAGAGCGGTCTAATACGCGCTGTTCCATGCAGCCACACTTACAGTACCCAAGGTTTCCTCCAAGAGGGTGATACTGTTCCTCATAGATCATGCCCTAGCGCCCTCTCCTGCCACAGTAGTTGGTATTGTTCCGTCCGATTCACTTCTCTTGCTGACTCACCTGTTATTAGCATCATGAGCTTGCCGACATGGTATTTACTTACGGAAACACAAATGGCAGCAAGGTTGTATCGGGAAACCTATGACCACCGACAAAAACCGCAGAATTCAATGTTTGCAACAGTGTTTCGCCGTTTCTCTGAGACAGGGTCGTTTCAGGACCAGGAAATCATAAAGGACGTACGCGAAATGTTCGGACACCAGACTTGGACGAAAATGTTATTAACACAGTTGAAGGTGACCACTGACACTGTTGAAGGTGACCACTGTGCCAGTACCAGGCAGTTGGCCGGTCAGTACAGGATAAGCCAGACGACTGGTGTGGAACATTCTCCATGACAACTGTTACTACCCTTATCACTTACAGCGTGTACAGGACTGACTAGCGACAGACTTTCTACATCGGGAGCAGTTTTGTCACTGGTTTCTTCACCAGGCAACCACGATTCCAGGATCTTTTTCATCCATTCTATACACAGATGAAGCCAAATTTAAGAGGAATGGTATCTTCAACTTTCGTAACGGTCATTTGTGGGATATTATGCAGAAACCCAACGGTATGGTGGCAGCATCGGTGGGCCGCTGAGGAACCAAGTCATCCGCGAGTGCGCCAGTTCCTTTCTGAAAGCGAAGTATCAGAAAACATCGTTACCCTAATCTGCTTGCAAAAAATCTGTTAATTTCACGCACCGCCGGCACATAATTGATTCGTCTCGCTAGCCTCCCGCTGCATAAACTGAGGGCACCGAGATCTACTGCGTAGAGATATTCATCGTTTTGTGACGTATCGATAGGGGCCACTGGTCTCGTGTAAGTGCGTGTAATTCCTGTGCAGCAAACATCTGTACTTTTGATATAAAACGAAACATGTACGTTGAAACTGCTGCATCGAAAAGTACTATCCAGAGTAACCATCCAATCTATGTCGACGTTTGCGAAAGTGTTATCGTTACATTGTTGCGTGAAACGGGTTTCATTCGGCGTTAGATTTCAGAATAAAGGAGACGACTCAACACTTGCCGCTGAGTTGATTCCATGACGTGAACAGGATCTCGTCTTACATTAGATAAAGCTCACTAAGTAAAACTGTTACCTATAAAGCCATATAGAGGACTCGTGTCAGGTTTTTTATGCCACCAGTCAAAACATACACAATTCAGGATTCATTTTTCTTTGGAAACTCGAGCTCTGCAATCGTAATTCAGGTGTGAACTACAGGGAATATAAAATAATCATTAACTCATAAGAATGTTTATACGTTCCAAGAACAAGACTGTTAAAGAAGATAATCTTGAAGCAAGTAAATAATTCGTCTCGTAGAGTATGCTTCGTTGGCGCTGCCTGATAGCGTTTCCACAAGGGTGAGTCAGCTGTTGAAGAATGACAATCGGCAGTGTTGACTACAGTGGTGACACCCAATAAACATATTGAAAGACAACTTCATGAAGTTGACTAAGATAGATGCAGTTTGTCGGCAGTGTTTTCTAACGTGTGATATCGGTCTGATCAAAAGTATCCAGACACCTATTAGTGGACATATACCTTGATGACAGATTTAACTCTGCCGGGAACGCTCTAATTGAAGCATCTGAAAGTCCTAGGAGCAATGACAGACAATTCTGAATCAGGGGCCGAAAGCACAGAAGGCAGTGACGTTGGACGTTGAAGCATGGAGTGAAGTCGACATTCTAACTCATCTCGAAAGTGTTCCATTGTGTTCAGGACCCAAACTCCACGGATGAACTACTTGAGGAGCAAATTGAGGATAACTGTCTATGCTGTTGTGTGGCTACTTATGTCCATACTGTCATGAAACATATTCTATACATCGTAATAGGCACATCCCAATAGTACAATCTATCCTTTGAAGCTGCATCATGATTTCAGACAATATTCTCTACAGCCAACGACTGCACAGCTAATTACTTCTTCTGCTTCTTTCTGTTTATTCCTGTTTATTACATAGAAGGGAGCCCGTTATTTTCTGCAACCTTGGGAGCTCCTCCTAGCCGGCTCCGTTCAAGGAATTTAAGCTTGAAAGGACTAGAGAGTCCCAAAATTGTTCAGAGCTGAAAGCAAGGCTCCCTTGCAGGTAGCTGACAAACAGCTCGCTACTTCTCAATCATGCACAGCAGGCGCCTCAGAGTCAACCTGTTTGCCATGAACCTGCTTTGTGCCAGATGGTAAAAGGAATCATTTTAAAGATAGGTAAAATCTGTATGTCAGGTATAGCCCTCATAACAGGCAACTATCGGAATGGATATTTCCTCGTGGACCATGCCGCTGAAGATAGTTCGTTTAAAATCCTAGTAACAGAGAACCTGAAGGGGACACAATAACTTTTTCTGTAGAAGGTGTGTTTTCTCACATGCTTCTACTTGTATGCCTTTTGGTCGGCTGGTATTAGATAGAAACCGGTCATGGAGTGGGGCAGATTTTCTGGCTTCCTCCCCATGTCATACCATCACTGGTTAACGATAACAAAATCTTGAAGAGTAGAAATTTGTTAAACTCATTTATAAAATTATTATCGCTCAGAACTTGCAAGGTGTGTTACAGTTTCCAGGTTGGTCTCCTACAGTGGCAGAACCAACCGAGTTTCTAAGAATTAGGTCAGAGGACTCTTACTGCATGGAATCTCAAGATAGGACACTTGTTGTAGGGTGATGAAGAGTAGACTCTTGTTGTCAAGCCATCGTAAATAGTGACTTTTCCCAATTAGAGCTGAGCATAGACGTTGAGCTGTTCTCAGTATCTGCAGCCTTTACTGCTGCCATTTTCCACATTTGCAGTATATGAGAATGGTAAGAACGAGTCGGCGATGCGTTCACTGAACCGAGGGGTATGAGAGGCTATTCAACTTACATCACGGTTTAATTGCGCAGTTTTAACATTCACGGCCAGATAGTTCCTTCCATCATGAGCACTGGCGAATACACTAGTGTTCGTATTTATTTTCTGAGTTTTTTTTTTAAACCAGTAACAATTTTTCAGTCATTGGGTATATTTGTGATATAGTTTCGTGTTATGCTTTCTTGGGTCCACTCCCCTGTGCCAAGGCCATGTTTCATTTTTACAATCCTTTTGCCCAGTTGTTAAATGCTTACATACTTAATTGAGTTGGTTAATCATTTACTTGATATTTAGTGGTAATAAACCAAATTGTTACAGTGGAGAGGGTACTCCAATCATGGAGGAACCCTTCGGATTGGAAACTCGATTAGTTTCTCACGGACCGCCATAATTACGTTACACATCGGCGTTCCATACGCCACAATTCCGCTCTACCTAACGGCAGAGGGATGCCAATATCTACACATGAACAATAAAGATGTGGACTGTTAAAAAAGTTTATTTTATTTAAAAGCTTTAACAGTTTTCACATAAAAATCTCGGAGGCATTACATTTCAGAACGGCCTATTAGAATTTCCGACACATTTAACATTACACAAAGGCCCGTGCAAGTAAGCAACCATCTGACCGTAGTCCTGGACGACGTCGCTTCATTCTTCCCATTTCAATATTACAAGACAAGTGCCTATCCTAAATACCGTCCATGCTGCCATCGCAACACTGGAAATGTAATTCTACAGTGTGTTTTGACAATGCTGGGTATGCATTGGTTTAACTCGTACCCTGATACGAAGTTACATGGACTTAGCAAAGGACAGATTACGACATAAAACAAATTTTACATCCACAGTACAATGAATCGAGTAAACAAGACGAAAATGTAGCACAGGATAAACAACCTTCTAAATAGTTCGCCACATCCAACAAGCAGGGAAGCAGAGACAACAGAGACAAAAGAGGAAGGTAGAAGCAGATGTTTCTGTAACATATTTACTAGACAGAGGAACAGATTTGTGGGACATACCATAAGGAATACATAACTTGGCTATGAAGTGAAGAGAGCAAACATTTGGAGTCAGACAATGTTTAGAACATTCCGATAATGCTGGGTGAAAGAGCTTGCAGATGTCAAAGTACCAGCGCAAATGAAGAAGAGATGATGTATGACACAATTATTCGTTTTCCGTCGATGTCCTTTGACCAATACTTCACGTGCACTGCTCAGATTTGCTTGCTCGTCTTAGTTACTAGATCTTATTCCAGTGTAGTACAGAGCCCATATGAGCCTATGAGGATGGACGAAAAAAGGAGCCCGCAAAGGAAATATAAAGACAATAGATCAGTCAGTTGCACGCATTGTAAGCAATGATATCCTTACAAATATAAACTAAGGTGTGCTCAGAGCAGCTAAAGGTTTTACTGCGAAGATAACAATAAGTTCCATTGAAATCGATTTAGATACTTTGAAAATTTAATGTAAACAGTTGTAAATTGTAAACTGCATTTTTGAGTCAATAAATTACTTCAAATAACTATTTACCTGGTCCTGAGCATTTATACTTTCCAGTTGAAAAATATCTATACCACAGCCTCCTGATTATTTACCCTTCGTCTTGAAATATCCTGAAAGGGTGCAAATAATGTATTGTATCTCAAATATATATGATAACATCTTCGAATATCTCTAGTCTGAAGTTAACAGTCACATAACAGAAAACCGAGCTGGCCGATCAGATGTATGGACCAGCAACCTAGAGAGAGAGCCTCCTAGTGGTGGTACAGTAATATCCGGTGAACCTCCAGAAAGCTGACTGCAGTCATGCGAAAGTGGGTCGATTGTGTTATACATGTGCTACACGTCAGTTTGTGGCATGGAGTTGCATGCCTGTTGCGCTTGATCGGTCAATAGAGACACATGACTGCCATGATTCAGTGTCTATTGAGAGGTTGTGCAATAATTTACTTGTACACATGAGTGACTGTCAGTTAGAAAAAATGGTTTAAATGACTCTGACAAGGGAACCTCCCCATCGCACCCCCCTCAGATTTAGTTATAAGTTGGACAGTGGATAGGCCTTGAAAAACTGAACACAGGTCAATCGAGAAAACAGGAAGAAGTTGTGTGGAACTATGAAAAAATAAGCAAAATATACAAACTGAGTAGTCCATACGCAGATAGGCAACATGAAGGATAGTATGAGCTCAGGTGCGCCGTGGTCCCGTTGTTAGCGTGAGCAGCTGCGGAACGAGAGGTCCTTGGTTCAAGACTTCCCTCGAGCGGAAAGTTTACTTACTCTATTTTCGCAAAGTTATGATCTGCCCGTTCGTTCATTGACGTCTGTTCACTGTAATAAGTTTAGTGTCTCTGTTTTGCGACCGCACTGCAAATCCGTGCCATTAGTAGACGGAAGGACGTGCCTCTCCAATGGGAACCAAAAACATTTGATCGCGACGTCATAGGTCAACCGATTGCTCCACAGGAAAACACGTCTGATATATTCTATACGACACTGGTGACGACATGTACGTCACATGACAGGAATATGTTGTCGACCCACCTAACATGTACACTTGGCGAATGGGTAAAAAGATTCTTGTACCTTGCCCGACTTAGGTTTTATGTGGATGTGATAATTACTCCCAAAAAACTGTGTTTCGATGTTTGTTTAGGTGTAGCGTCCCCATACTACGGCGCAGTTATCTCGCATCGGACGGACAGATAATAATTGCCTGAAAATAAAAAAATATATTTTTCATCGAGGGAAGACTTGAACCAAGGACCTCTCATTCCGCAGCTACTCACGCTACCCAGCTTAAGCCACCTTGATGTTGCCTATTTTGCACATGGACTACTCGGTTGTATATTTTGCTTATTTTTTTCATAGTTCCACACAACTTCTTCCTGTTTTCTCAATTCATCTGTGTTCAGTTTTTCAAGGCCTATCCACTGTGCCAACTTATAACTAAATCTGAGGGGGGTGCGATGGGGAGGTTCCCTTGTGAGCACTATGGGACTTAACATCTATGGTCATCAGTCCCCTAGAACTTAGAACTACTTAAACCTAACTAACCCAAAGACATCACACAACACCCAGTCATCACGAGGCAGAGAAAATCCCTGACCCCGCCGGGTATCGAACCCGGGAACCGGGGCGTGGGAAGCGGAAACGCTGGCGCACGACCACGAGCTGCGGACTGTCAGTTAGAACCACTGTCACTAACTCTGTAGCTCCGATGACTGCCAGTCGACAAACACCCCAGAGCCACTACCCGGGAATACTTGTAGAAGGGTGTGCAGTCAGTCAATGCTGCTATCTCACCGGTCATCGGAATCAAAGTTTTTTTTGCACATGAGGCACTATAAATATTCTCATCTGAAAAAGTACTTGATCGACTTCCTTCAAATTTTACATGACCCTCTAATTCTTTTACACAACATTGTATAGGTTTTCTGTTAAAAACGACGACGAGAAAAAAAAATACTGTGTGCTGCGGAAACGAGTCATTTCGCTTTCTTTCAGTTTTACGTAACCACCCACACCATGACTACCCTGTTGCATACCTCCCTAAGAAACATGTTTTCAAACGGCTGCAGCACGGAAACGGTACGTTTCCGGGCTTCGATCGTATGGTCTGGGGAATGTTTCCGTGGCATTCAATGGGTGATATCGTCATTATGAAAGGCACAATGGATCAACATAAATATGCATATAACCTAGTACCACGCCCACCCCAATAATACTTTGTTTTCCCTCGGGACGATGGCATATGCTAGCAGGACAGTGTGTGTCATACAGCTCGCAGTGTACGTACGTCGTTTGAAGAGCACCAGGATGATTTTATCGTACTCCCATGGCCAACAAAACCCCGCATTTAAACCCATTCGAGAATCTTTGAGACCCCCTCAGCCTTGCTGTTCGCGCCACGGATCCTCATCCGTGAAACCTACTGCAGCTTGCCAAGGCATCGGAGTCGGCAAGAATCCACAGCCCTGTCGACACCTTCCAGAACCTGACTGACAATAGTCCTACATGTACGCGCTGCAAAAGGTGGTTATTGACGGTTTTTACAAGTGGTCACATTAATGTGACTAAAAATGTAAATGTCGTGTGACTACGGCCTCCCGTCGGGTAGACCGTTCGCCGGTGCAACTCTTTCGATTTGACGCCACTTCGGCGACTTGCGTGTTGATGGGAATGAAATGATGATGATTAGGACAACACAACACCCAATCCCTGAGAGGAGAAAATCTGCGATCCAGCCGGGAATAGAATCCGGGCCCTTAGGACTGAGATTCCGTCGCGCTGACCACTTTTTTCTGTATTTTCATTTTCTTCGACATAGTTCATTGCGTTTGGTCTGGGCGGACGTCATAAGACATCCATTCGAGTTGATCGTTGATTGTTTGACCTTTTTTTTTTTTTTACAAAGAGCACGCAGCCCTCTTATCGAACACGCTGAGCTACCGTGCCGTCATTCAGCTACCGGAGGTGGATATTAATGAGACTGAATTGTTTAAATACAGCCTACATTTTATTACTTTACTGTATTATTGCGCGTCACATGACGCTAAATTTGTAGTACTTTTGTAAAAACAACTACAGTTGCTATTAGTAATTCTTACTTGTAGCTACACAGTATGGTTGTCTCTTGACGTATCTGTGGTTAGTGGGTTCCGATGTTTCATACTGAAGATGTACTAGGTGTTGATTCAACTGCAATTGAAACATTATTACTATTTGTGTCTGGAAGATCCGTCTGATGTAGGTTCCTTGATGGCTTTAACGACTCACACAGTACCGACACGTTTTAAGTATGCCTCTGTTTCGATAAAAATTATTTTCCTGAAGAATAACTATGGACATTGTGGTATTTAACTGATTCTTTGCGTTACTGTTAAATGGTGTTTCTGAAACTTTGATAGATTTGATATAGTTCCCAGAGTTCTTTGTAGCATATTGGGACTGATTCCTTGAGGTATTGGGTTCTTGCTCTTGTAACACTGAGGCCCCTTTAACATGACATTTGACGAGCTACCGTTGATCTTCTTGCCATTATTTTCTGATACAGCAGTGGTTTCTTCGGAATTTATATCGTTTGTATGTACGAGGGCGTTCAATAAGTAATGCAACCCATTTCTTTTCTAGGAAAATTTCGATTACGAATATGTGGTATTACTTGTGGGACATTGTAGAATATTCCCGCTTCAGCTCCTATAGCTTCAAGAAGTTCCCACAGGTGGCAGCGCTACACGTAGCTTTCAAAATGGCTTTTGTAGCGGAGGTGCGTTCCAAGCAAAGAGCTGTCACTGAGTTTCTTTTGGCGGAAAACCTGATTATCGCTGTTATTCGTTGGCACATGCAGAATATCTACGGAGACCTGGTAGTATACAAAAGCACAGTGAGTCGCTGAGCGAGCAGTCTGTCATCATCGCAACAACGTCGCGAAAACTGTCAGATCTCCCACGTGCCGGCCGGCCACACACAGCTGTAGCTCCTGCAATGTTGGAACGTGCGGACACTCTCATTCGAAATGATCGATGGGTCACGAACAAACATCTCGCTGCACAACTGGACATCTCGGTTAGTTGTACTAACACGCTCATCCACCAGTTGTGGTACTCCAACGTGGGTTCTCTCTGGGCTCCTCGCCGTCCAACAGAAACCGTAAAGACCACTAAAGGACCATCTGTGTGGAACTGCTTGCATGCTGCAAGACTGATCATGATAATGTTGGTGCCAATCATCATCACTGGTGACGAAACATGGATTCATCACTTCGAATAGAAAACAAAAGAGCAATGCATGAGCGGCGCCACACCAGCTCTCCTCCGAAGAAAAAGGTCGGAGGCGCACCCTCAGCAGGTCATGTAGGACTCTGAAGGGGTAAGTCTGTTCGGTGACCTCCCTCATGCTACAACGATCAACTCTGAAGTGTATCATATTACCCTCATGAAATTGAAGGAACGAATTAAGCGACATTCTGGAGGACGACGGTTCAATCCCGCGTCCGGCCATCCTGATTTAGGTTTTGCTTGATTTCCCTAAGTCGCTTCAGGCAAATGCCGGGATGGTTTCTTTGAAAGGGCACGGCCGACTTCCTTCCCTAATCCAATGAGACCGATGACCTAGCTGTTTGGTCTCTTCCCCCAAACAACCCCAACCCCAACTTAAGCGAGTTCGTCGCCATAAAAATGTAAACGAACTTCTCCTTCTTCACGACAACGCAAGGTCTCACAGAAGTCTACGCACTCGAGAACAGCTCACGAAAGTTCGTTGGGCTATTCTTCCTCATCCATCCTATAGTCTGGATCTCGCATCTTCCGACTTCTATCCGTTTGGCCCAATGAAGGATGCACAGCACGGGAAGCAATACGTAGGTAATGGGCAGGTTATTGATACAGCAAGACGTTGGCTCCAACGTCAACCAGTAGCGTGGTACCATGCGAGCACACCGCCCCACCAGTAAGATGGCGTAAGGACGTCCCATTCAACGAAGAACATCTTCAAAGATAGGATTTTGTACCCAAAAGGGGGGAATAACATGGTGTACTGCAATCTCGAATAAAAGCAAACTGCTTGCTGGAAAATATATGTTGCGTTATTTGTTGAACACCTCTCGTGTGTGTGATCATCGACGTGAGATTTGTTGTGGATTGCCATTCTTGTAATTACGTAGCTCGCATGGGGCATGCACATACTTTTGATGTGTTGCTTTTGTTTTGCTGCAATATCTGGGCAAAGCTACATATATGACATATATTTTTATGTGAAGTATCAGTAAGAGCTTTACTATACATAAATTTCACAAGCCTGTTAGGACACTACCTACAGCTCTGTCACATCTTGTGTTTTGATTGTCAATATCGCTCAGTGTCATATCTGTTATTATTGTCATTACCATTATTACTTCTTTTTATATTATTCTCTATTTAGTATGTCATATAAACAGATGTGGTAAAGCCCCACAATTTTTAGTTTTTCTGACTGTGATCAATGAGGGTAGATTTTCCCAAGATATCAAATTGAAGCCATCGAATGATTTCTTACCTACAAACCATCCAAATTCGAGCTGTCTGATAATTAATTACAGAGACATTTACAACTTAACGAAATTACAAATATAAAAAACTTTTTCATCACCCCGGTTCCCAAAACTCCTAAAGATAGACGTTGACTGGGGGTATTGTAACACAGACACAGTCCCTTTGACTGTTCAGAGATGTCGCTAAACCCGCCCAAAGATGTAAGCAACCATGCATGAGCAACTTCTATTAGACGGAGGGGGGTCCGGGAGCCGATCAGTTCAGTCACTCCACCAGGAAGGAGGTACACGGCTCGTGTTGCCTAGACGGGCAATACCACCGTTCGATCGTGTCCGCATTGTTACTTTGCGCCAGGAAGGGCTCTCAACAAGGGAAGGGTCCAGGCGTCCATGAATGAACCAAAGCGGTGTTGTTCGGACATGGAGGAGATACAGAGAGACAGAAACTGTCGATGACTTGCCTCTCTCGGGCCGCCCAAGGGCTACTACTGCAGTGGATGACCGCTACCTACGGATTATGGCTCGGAGGAACCCTGACAACACCACCATGTTGAATTCTGCTTTTCGTGCAGCCACAGGACCTCGTGTTACGACTAAAACTGTGCGCAATTGGCTGCATGATGCGAAACATCAATCCCGACGTCCATGGCGAGGTCCATCTTTGAAACCATGACACCATGCAGCGCGGTACAGATGGCCAACAACATGCCGAATGGACCACTCAGGATTGGCATCACGTTCTCTTCACCGATGAGTGTCGCATGTCCCTTCGACCAGACAATCGTCGGAGACGTGTTTGGAGGCAACCCGGTCAGACTGAACGCATTAGACACACTATGCAGCGAGTGAAGCAAGGTGGAGGTTTCCTGCTGTTTTGGATAGCATTATGTGGGCCGACGTACGCCGCTGGTGGTCATGGAAGGCGACGTAACGGCTGTACGATACTTAAAGAATACCATCCTCCGACCGATAGTGCAACCATATCGGCAGCGTCCTGGCGAGGCATTCGTCTTCATGGACGACAATTCGCACCCCCATCGTGCACATCTTGTGAATGGCTTCCTTTAGGATGACGACAGCGGTGGAATAGAGTGGCCAGCATCTTCTCCAGACATGAACCCTATCGTACATGCCTGGGATTGATATAAAAGTGCTGTTCATGGACGACTTTATCCACCAACCACTCTGCGGGATCTACGCCTAGTCGCCATTGAGAAGTGGGACAATCTCGACCAACAGTTCCTTGATGACCTTGTTGATAGTATGCCACGATGAATACAGGCATGCGTCAGTGCAACAGTAGGTGCTACTGATTATTAGAGGTACCGGCGTGTACAGCAATCTGGACCACCACTTCTGAAGGTCTAGCTGTATGGTGGTACAACATGAAATGTGTGGTTTTCATGAGCAATAAAACGGGCGGAAATGATGTTTATGTTAATTTCTATTCCAACTTTGTGGACTGGTCCCGGAAATTTCGGAACCGAGGTGATGCTAAACTTTTTTTGATGTGTGTAGATCTCAGCCCTCAAAATGGGGTAAAGCCCATTTGTGATAAATATGGATGAAGAAGGATGACTGCATCATAAAAGCACTTGAGATAATCTTTTGTAACATTGCTCTGCTGTAGCCATGTTACCCAACACAATACTCGATTCAAATATTTCATAAATAATTAACATAATGCTTAATAATATTTTCAAAAATAAAAAATAACATTTTATTCTTCACGGAAGGGGATTTGTAGGGTGACATCCTCTTCTGTGAACACCTTTTCATCTCACAGTAGCAATTGCACCCAATGTCCTCAACTATTTGGTGATTTTCTGGATGTAAGCTTGTCTCGGCCTTCCACTTCAGCTTTTACCAAAAATGGCTCTGAGCACTATGGAACTTAACATCTACGGTCATCAGTCCCCTAGAACTTAGAACTACTTAAACCTAACTAACCTAAGGACAGCACACAACACCCAGCCATCACGAGGCAGAGAAAATCCCTGACCCCGCCGGGAATCAAATCCGGGAACCCGGGCGTGGGAAGCGAGAACGCTACCGCACGAACACGAGATGCGAGCCAGCTTTTACCCTCCACAGCTCCCTTTACAACCACGGAAGTTATTCCGTGATACTTTAACAGATGTCCTGTCATCTTGCCCCTTAATCTTATCAGTGTCTTCTATACATTCCTTCTCTCACCACTTCTGAGGAGAAACTCCTTATTCTTTAACTTATCAGTCCACGTAATTTGCAGTATTCTTCTGTAGCACTTCACCTCAAAGGTTTCGATTTTCTTCTGTTCTGATTTTCCCTCAGTTCATGTCCCTCTACCATATTATGCTTTGCTCCAGACATACATTCTCAGAAATTTCCTCCTCAGTTTGAAATCTATGTTTGATACTAGACCAGGAATGCTAGCCAGTGGTAGTGTGCTTTTTTATTTCCTCCTTGGACGGTCCGTCACTGTTTATTTTGTAGCCTAGGTGGCAGAATTCTGTAACTCCGTTTACTTTGTGATCCCCAATTTTGATGTTTTGTTTATCGCTGTTCTCGTTTGCTCCATTTATTCTCAATCCATATTATATACTCAATAGACTATTCATTCCATTCAACAACTCCTGCAGTTTCTCTTCGATTTCACTAAGGATAGCAACGTCATCAGAGAATTTTATGAATGATATCCTTTTACCCTAAGTTTTAATTATATTCTTGAACCTTTCTTTTATTTACCTTATTACTTCTTTGATGTAAAGATTTAACATAAGGGGCGAATGGCAACATCCCTGTCTTACGTCCTTTATTCCAAGCACTTCTTTCTTAGTCTTATAGTGTTATTGTTTCCTCTTGGTTGTTGTCTATTACTCGCCTTTTCCTAGAGCTTATGCATATTTTTCTAAGAATGTCGAACATTTTGCTCCATTTTACTTTGTCGAACGTTTTTTACAAGTTGACAAATCCTATGAAAGTATCTCAATTTGTCTACAGCCTTCCTTCCATTATCAACTGCAACGCCAGAACTGCCTCTAACTTTCCTAAAGCCAAAGTGGACGTCATCTAATACATCCTCAATTTTTTTCCACTCTTCTGTGTATTATTCTTGTCAACAAATTGGATTCATGAGCTGTTAAGCCCACTGTACGATAATTCTCTCATTTGTCGACTCTTGCTATATTCGGAATTTTGTGGATGATGTTTTAACGAAAGTCTGATGGTGTATAGACAGCCTCATACATACTACATGCCAACCTAAATAGTCGTTTGTTGCCACTTCTCCAAAAGATTTTAGAAATTCTGATGGAGTGTTATGCATCCCTTCTGCCTTATTTAACCAGAAAAGATCTTTGAAATTCTGATTATAGTACTGGATTCCCTCTCTCTCCTGTCGACTCCTGTTTCTTATTCCCTCTTGTAGAGGCCTTCAGTATACTCATTCCACCTATCGTTTCCTCCTCGGCATTTAGCAATGGAATTTTCATTGAATTCTTAATATTCCCGCCCTTGATTTTAATTTCATGGTAGTTGACTTTTCTTATGCTGAATCCATCCTTCTGGCAATCATTTATTTTTCGATTTCTTCATTTTTCATGGAGCCATTTTGCCTTAGCTTTCGTGGACTTCCTATTCATTTCATTCCTAATTGACTTGTATTTCTGTGTTCCTGAATTCCCCTGGTCATTTTTGTACTTCCTTCTTTCGTCGATCAGCTGAAGTTTTTCATTTGTTATCCACGGTCTCTTTGCAGTTGCCCTCTTTGTACCTACGGTTTTGTTTCTAATTTCTATGATTACCCTCTTTAAAGATGTCCATTCCTCTTCAAATGTACAGACTACTGAGCTATTCCTTATCGTAGTGTCTGTAGCCTCAGAAAACTTCAAGCGTATCTCTCCATTCCTTAGTAATTCCGTATCCTACATCTATAGAGAATTAGTAAATATTGTGCATTGATAGGTTCTCTAAAAAACTTACGTTGCTGGCGGTGCTGAGTTCATCCTTGCACGTTTTAACAGTTCGATTATCACTTCTCCAGTGCTAATTAATGATTCTTTCTATGTTTCAGCAAATTTATAGATTCATTCATAGCCCCCCCTTTTGGTATACTGAAATGGTCTTGGCTGCAATGAGCCGGAATGGGCCCCTGCACTTTTACTACAGTGAAGTCACTGTGTGATATGTAAGTCTTATTCTTCCTTGAAGTCCCCGGATCTTGAGCTTCATCTCCTTTCGATATTCCTTCGACAAAGAATTTATATCTGTATGTGAGCTACTGTCACGATGTGAGAAGTCTGAATCTGAAGAATAACGAACTGGCTGATTTGTTTTGTTCCTTTTCTGGCGTTGATATCATCAAGTCTAGCTAACATTTTGTTTCTATAGCACGCCCTTTTGTTGCATTAGCACGTCTATCTTTCTCAGCAGAAAGCTTTTCTTTACCCAAGCATTCTTCTTCTATGCGTTTATTACTAGGTATATACGTTAGATGCACAGATGTCAACGCTTTGTCAGCATTTTTCCCTTAAATCTTTAGTTTAGACAACTAATTTATATCTTCAGGTGGGATAATATTACGCAGTTTATGTCGGATATCATCTTTTTCAGGGGTTAGCGTTGAAGGATTGTCGTCATATTCTTCAATCTGCGAGGATTAGCCCAAAAAACTTGCAGCCTTTGCCCAACTTT
Organism: Schistocerca nitens; assembly: GCF_023898315.1. Taxonomy (NCBI): domain Eukaryota; kingdom Metazoa; phylum Arthropoda; class Insecta; order Orthoptera; family Acrididae; genus Schistocerca; species Schistocerca nitens. The sequence goes on from NC_064620.1 coordinate 406,701,729, forward strand.
GCGGTTCTCTGACAAATGTGCCATTATTGACTTTGGGGGCGAACTGTAACGATTACTTCTATCCGAAAGTAAAGCTTAAATCGGGTAGTGTCAACGAATAATTCGTTAATACTCCTTTTGAATCTCTACAATGTACAATATTCAAGTGAAATGTAACTAAAATTATTTGTAAGTAATAAAAGACAGTTCGTGAGGGTATTTTCGTTTTGTCATTACAACTACAAGAAAATGGTTGCTTTTCATCAGACGCTTTTCGCTTTATTCAGGTAAAGCACCGTCAGTGGTCTGTAATTACAGATACATACAATTTGATTTGTTTTTAAGATAAAAAAGCAGTTCGTTAAAAAGACGTTGGTTTTTACTTACGGTGAATTCTGCTTGATTTTTCGCCTACATCGGGAAATGCCGTCTGCTAGTGCACCTTTGGTGTCTTTCTTCATTAGACATTAGTATTTGTAGTCTAATTTTCCGTTGCTCTGCAGAACTATGCATTTCTCATATTTTATACAGAACGCGTTTTCGCGCACCTCTGTCTGCTGTTTATCTTTGTATTTCTAAGTGTGTATTGTGTTTTGTAGTGTTGTCAATATAACGTTGTATATGTGTTACTGCATATCAATGAAGTGTGTAAGAGTAATGAAGGAATAGTGACGGAGTTCTTTTTCTTATTTGGGGGAGGGAGAAAAAATGATGAGTGTAATGGAAAGTGATTTGGAGGTAAAGGCAAGTAACAAGAAGCGAAATGAAACTTTGAAGGGGGGGGGGGGGGTCATCAACAGTATTCTGTTCTTTCGAGAATAGTTACTGTCTTCATATATATAATTAAAGGCTACCCAGCCATTGACCTTCGTCTGTGCGAATGCGCATAGGTTGCCCAAAATCTTATGGGAATCGCCAAAGCGTGCGCGAGTAATGAGTGGATGGGCAAATGTCTATAAGGTACATTACATATGTAGAATTGTGGACAGTTGGGAATGTGAGGCTCACGGGAAGCGTGCAAGGGATAAGTCCCTGCAGTCGCGCTATTCATCTGTGTCCTCGGTGGCTCAGATGGATAGAGCGTCTGCCATGTAAGCAGGAGATCCCGGATTCGAGTCCCGGTCGGGGCACACATTTTCAGCTGTCCACATCGAGGTATATCAACAACACCTGTCGGCAGCTGAGGGTTTCAGTTAGTTATCATTTATTCCAGGGAAAAGCTGCACGGTCATCAACAGTATTCTGTTCTTTCGAGAATAGTTACTGTCTTCATATATATAAAAACTAATCTAATCTAATCCGGTTAGGATTTCAGTTTTGAGATGGGATTTTGTATTCAGTTATATGTTTTGTAAACGATGTTTATTCCTTACTTCTTGAATATGTTACCAATTTTATGTGTAAATTTGTTGTTTTAGGTGATTGTATACCACTGTTATGGTATTGCAGGATCTATGTGTTGCTGTGATTTGGTTAGCTTTTCTCGTAATTGTCTTTATTTTTCTGTTTAGTTTGTCTACCACTATTTCTTTGTGTCCATTTTTAATGCTGTTTATTTTTATAATGGCCAGTTCTCTCTGGTAGTCAGAAGTGTTTAGGGGGACCCTGTTCAGTGTGTTTAACAAGTATCTGACTGCAGCTTGTTTCTGACTCCAGGGGTGGATTGGGGTCGCATTTAAGATAGTGCCAATTGTGGGTTTTCTGTGTGTGCCAAATGTGTGTATGTTATAGTATTTTCTGATGGTTATGTCAAGATAGCTGAGTGAATTTTTTTGTTCTTCTTACATTGTGAACTTTATGTTTTTGTGTACAGTATTTATGTCTTTGTGTAGTTATTGTATCCTATTTTTAGCTTCATCTACCATGCAGATCAGAGGAAGACAATAAAAAACATACATTTGACATACACAGAAAACCCACAACAAGGGACACTGTCTTAAATGCGTCCTCAAACCAACTTCAGATTCGGAAATAGGCTGCCATCAGATACATTTTAAACAGACTTGGTCCCTCTAAACAGTTCTGATTACCAGAAATATCTGGACATTATAGAACAAATATCATTAAAAAAGACACAAAGAAACAATGGCAGAGAAACTAAACAGAAAAATAAAGACAATAACGAAAAGAGGTAACCAAACACCTTTAACACATACGACCTGCAGTACCTCAAAAAATGACGTAGAATGATCTAAATTCAAAAAACAAGGCATAAACATTGCTTCCAAAACAAACAACTTAACACAAAAGTACATATTAACACTTAAATCAAAACGCGACAGATATGAACAATTACGTATCTATCAGCTCAGTTGCAGAGATTGCGAAAAAAAAAACAGTGGAATGACGCACAGGACATTCGACAGAAGATATGAAGAAGACGTCAAAACATTTAAATATGGTACAAAACCATTCAACATTTGCAGATCATCTAAAACTAGAATACCACAGACCAAGCAGTATTCAAAGAGATATGAACATCATCAGAGTCAGTCAAGACAGACACCTCTCCCCTTTCTAAGAAAGTTTCCACATACACGAAGCATTAACACAAAGTAAACAGTTGTTCAATGACCAAAAAAATATTGGAAACCAGACACCACATAAAATAATTGAAAAAATTACATGTAAAAGAAAGAGCCTTTTCTGCCTTCACTCTCTCCAGTCTCCAGCCCAAGAACCGCCTCCCCCCCCCCCCCCCCCAACCCTTCTCAGTTCCATTTCGCTTCTTGCTACTCACCTTTTCCTCCAAATCACATTCCATCACACTAACATACACTTGTGTCCATTCATCATTGCTTCTCTCTCCCCCACCTGAAAAAAGAACTCCATCACTGTTCCTTCATTACTCTTACACACTACATTAATATACTGCAACATAATTAAATAGACTAACACATATACAATTAACTAACAAAAAAGTACAGGACAAAGACAAACTAGTGGCAATGATATAATGACAACACTACTAAACATAATAGGCATTTGAAGTATTAATGTAAAAAGTATTTAGCGGTGTGCGAAAATTGTGCTGTGTAAAACGTAAGAAATGCCTAGTTCTGCAGAGCAACGGAAAATTACACTACTAGTGTCTAATGAAGAAAGACACCAAAGATGTGCTAGCAGACGGCATTTCCCGAAGTAGGAGAGAAATCAATCAGAAATCACCGCAAGTAAAAAACAATATGTCGTTAACTAACTGTTTTTCGATGTTAAAAAAAATCAAATTTTAAGTATCTTTAATTACAGACCTCTGATGGTGCTTTACCTTTATAAAACGAAAGGCGTCTGGTGAAAAAACATTCATTTTCTTGCAATTGTAGCGAAAGAACTAAAATACCTTCAGGAATTTTAAAGCAACTACGGACAATATGGCAATGCAAATGAAGAAAGTAAAAGACAGGCTTTTCTCATTTTCCCACCTCTGATTCGACCTGGCGGGACAAATTTTCGTGAAACAGTAAGTCACAGTAAGACAAATCTGCCACCCAGTTGTCAACCGCCGGCCGCGGTGGTCTAGCGGTTCTAGGCGCTCAGTCCGGAACCGCGGGACTGCTACGGTCGCTGGTTCGAATCCTGCCTCGGGCATGGATGTGTGTGATGTCCTTAGGTTAGTTAGGTTTAAGTAGTTCTAAGTTCTAGGGGACTGATGACCACAGATGTTAAGTCCCATAGCGCTCAGAACCACCAACCAGTTGTCAACCATTCAATCGATGGCCGTCAATTGAAATGCTAGGTGTGGGTTTTTACCCAATGCGAGACTTTATCCCCACCTACCCTGCGTGGTTTCTTTCCTCTACCAATCTTCAAACAGTTGCCTTCTCTTTGTCACTTATGGTTTATGTTATTAATATTGCAGTAATATGTGTTGTACTGCACATCATAAATCGCAATGTTAGCTTGTTTCTTTCTATAAATGTAATATCGCGTGTTTCAAGCTAAACATTTTTGACGCACGGTAACGTTCACTGTAAAGTAATAAAACTTTAGTATGTATAGGCTGTGATTACAGTATTTATGGAGAACATAATTGATTTACATTAAACTAACATGTAACATCGTATTCAGGATACGCCGTTCACTTCACCCATCTGGTGGCCGATGATTTTAACCTTGTAATGTGCCACTTCAGCCTTTGAAGTTGTGTGGGATATTACCTTTAAGTGGATACCATGTACCCATGAGGTTTGTAATACAATGTATGTGTCATTATAATTATTCTGAACAATGTCATGTTATAAAAGTTTGTTTCATTCATTCTAATGTTAGTGCTTTGTACCACCGATCTATGTGATGGTGCTGTCAAAGCAAAACGCGTAGTAAGGAGTATGATAAAAAGAATTTAGCGACGAAAACAAGAGCATATGATTGAGCCAAACATGATAACAGACCCAATGAAATACTTCTTGTCGCAAAAATGAAACGTTGATTTTATATTCGCATGACAGTTCTGAATTCCCTAATAACGCGAGCGACAGTGCTTTGCAACGACAGACTGCTGTCTGGATTGGTCACGAACGTGTCGCAACTGACTCTGACAGGCACTGGCATACGTTTCTCCGTCTTACTCGAGACGCAGTAAGGGATTCACACAAACAAAAAGCATCACAATATTATTACTGATTGAGAACCTCGCGACCCAATTATTTTTTGCACATCGTTTGCAGATGGCGGTAGTACTTCGTGCGGTTGCACTCAAACGCTAATTATCAGCATATCCTAGCACATATTCCTTTTAATGGCAATCTGACGTTTGCTGCATCCCGACTTAAATGGCTGCATTTTAACGGCCTGCAGTAATTACATCCTGAGCAGCAGCGGGCCTACCACACTACCTTGCATTTTGCCAGACGCGAACTTTCCTCCTGACGATGCTATTTCATTAAGACTGATATACTCACATCTCAACGAAGTTTTCGAAATTCTGTCATTCTTCTTCAAGGATCCCTCTCGTTATGAAGACTAACATTTGGGCAGAAAGGCTCTACATACTTATCGCCCATTCACAGGTGTTCTCAACTGTAAGCAAGAAGATGAATTCTAAGGACGATGTCAAGTTATCAGATTCGTTAACTGTAGCCAGTATCTTGCAGTTTATTTGTTCGTTTATCCATCCATGTGAGCTAGATCTGCATGGTCATGAAACGAGTCAGAACATAGTTTGCAAATTTCTGAAGGATTACGAGTGTCGTTCAGTAGCCAAGTAACATATTATTTTCTCGGCCAATTTTTTCTGAAAAATATCGGAATTTGTCGTGGGACATCATGGAATACTCCTTATTCAGCCCCTATAATTTCATTAAGTTCTGACAGATGTCAGAATTAAATGTAGCCTCCTAAATGGCGTCTGTAACGGCGGTGTATTCCAAGCATGGAGCTGTCATCTTCTTTTGGTGGAAAACCATAGCATTGTTTATATTCGTAGGCGCTTGCGGAATGGCTGTGACCAATAGCACGATGAGTGGTTGGTCGATGCATCTGTCATCGCAATTAGGTCGTGCAAAACTATTCGATCTCCCACGTCCCTGCCGGCTTCACACAGTTGTGACTCCTGTGATGTTGGAACGTGCGGACAGTCTAATTCGATCGGATCGACAGTTGACTATCAAACACCTCGCTGCACGACTGGACGTCTCTGGTGGAAGCGATAACACGTTCTCCAATAGTTGGCGTACTCATAGGCACGTATAAGTAATTGGAGAGTGATTTGAACGTGTCTCGCGCCACAAAAAATGCAAAAGAAGCTCACCTTCCCCATGAGAACGCAAGGCCTCCCACAAGTCTGCGCAGCCGAGAGGAGCTCAAAAAACTAGTTGGAGTGTTCCTCCTCATCCACCCTATAGCTCCGATCTCGCAACTTCCGATTTCCTTGTGTTGGCCAATGAAGGGAGCACACCGTGGGAAACAGTACGTACATGAATGAGATTTTCACTCTGCAGCGGAGTGTGCGCTGATATGAAACTTCCTGGCAGATTAAAACTGTGTGCCCGACCGAGACTCGGTCGGGCACACAGTTTTAATCTGCCAGGAAGTTTCAGTACGTACATGTTGGGGTATACAGGCCCTCTCAGTAAGGTGGCGTATGGCCGTCGCAGTGGACGGAGATTGTTTCGATAATTTGGGTTTTGTAGCCAGATGGTGTCTTCCAATCCTGAATAAAACTAACTGCTTTCAGAAAAAAATTGTGTTGCATTACTTATTGAACGCCCTCGTAAGAACCACGAAAGAAATTGGGAGGAAGTATACGAATATCAATAACACATTACAGAGAAACGCTCTCAATTACCGCGAATAACTTCTTTACAGCACAGAAATGCGTCCACTTGGAAATATTTCAACTTGGATTTGAATTCTTGGATTTCATCACCCACTTTTACTCAGTTCTGCTGGAAGACAATGGAAAAAGAAACATACTGAGTGGTGCACATCTTCCTGTACAATAATTAAGAATGACCTGTCCAGATGTATATTGCTTTTTCCGTTTAGTGTTCCCTGAATGAATGTTGCAGTTCCTTCTGAATGAGACAATAGTGTCAACAACAAAGCCCGTAATGGAGTATTCCACAGGGGCAACGGAATCAGAATTCCGAAACACCTCAACGAAGGCCTAAACGAAGTACGCGAACTGACACCGTAGACACGTCTGACAGGGCTGAGAATACTGTTCGTGAATGGACAGCTTTGCCCCAAAATATAACATCGTGAGAGATAACAAAGTGAAAGAAAGTAAAGTTTCAGTGTCACTGTGGAGATCATTCTTATTGTGAAGATAGCAGAATTATTTTTCTGCACAATGTCTTGAACCTGTTACTTCCAAAACAACTTACATCCAACCTCAGTCACTGTAATTCTAAATGGTTCACTTCACTGACTGTTTGACCACCTTGAGACAGTATAATTTCGTTGAAAACTGTTGCAGTTAAACGCCAATCTGTTCTCTGTAAACCACGTGATGAAATTTTATTCACTATTCAATTAGCTGCATCATTTATATTACGTCACACGTCTTTTGCACCAGCATATGAAATATTTTTGAGACCTGTTACGCTTTTTTCTTTTTATTTTTGAGTTATAAGTCTACTGACTGGTTTGATGCGATCCACCATGAATTTGTCTCCTGTGGTCCACTCTCTATGAATCGGTCGCAGCGGAACATCTTTACCAAGAGGGCGATCATGAAATAAAATTCACTGAAACGAGTGTCATATCAAAAACATAGCATTATCGTGATCGTATGTACACAAAGGCTATTGAGACTTATAATTACCATAATAATTTTAACAGAACAGACAAAAGTGTTAAATTACATAAAATTTGGATTTCAACATCGCACCGTAAGAACGATTGTCGATTAGTTTCAATCGAGAATGTTGACACTATCAGAGATAAACTATGGTGCCCTCTGCATCGCCCATATATATGGCGCACCCTCGAGTTCTGGTTACAGTTCGCCACTTCATCTCTGGAGATGTCTCCCGCCGACGGAGAGGGAACGTTAGTATGAAGTTTTATACATCGACCACGGACTATTAGTTCTTAAGTTGTAAGTGATGTCTTGATTTTTCTTCACTTTTCCATCCTTTGTCAACCGCAACGTCAGAACTGCGTCTCTGGTGCATTTACCTTTCCTAAAACCAAACTGATCGTCTTGTTATCCAGTTTTCTTTTCCATTCTTCTGCATGTTATTATTGTCAACACTTGGATGCATGACCTTTTAAACTGATTGTACGATAAATCGCGCTGTTATTATCATTGAAGTATGTGTGATGTATGTCAGGATAAACAGAACCCTGTGGGAGAGCCCCCAGCTCCCGATTTACACGATCCCAATCAGATTCAAACTTCTTTCCTGTCTTTTGACACTGCGGGATGGGGACATGAACTGAGTGACAGGTGACGTAGTTTTGGGCTGGAGGACGCGGTCTGTCCGGTCGTTACTGCCACGGAGTATGCACCTCCCCCTACCCTCACCACCCCCACCCCCTCACACACACACACACACACACACACACACACACACACACACACACAGCGCTGGCCTCATTAGGCGCCGCTGTGCCCCTGGCGTCCAATCAATAGCGGCAGCTCCGCGCCTCGACGCGGTATACAGGGTTGCATACAGCCCAGGCGCCACTGTTACAAGATGCCTTTTCGACTTCGGCTTTAAAACTCACAAGAGGACCATCATATACATCACTGATATTGATGAGTCTTAGGTGTGTTACAGAGGGACCTTTCCTTAGTATATGGCGAGCGACGTTTTAGGCGACGGTCGCCATTTTCCCAAAAAATCGATGTTGAAACTTTTTCCTTTTCCTATATCTACAATCTTAGAAACGTTTCGACCTGGCTGGGTAGCGCAGTGGTTAAGGTTCCCAGCTGTCACGTTGATGGTTCAGGTTCAGATTATGCAAATGTACATTTTTCAGTTTTATTGTACGTGATATTATGAAATAATAAATGTCATGGAAAATTTATTGAAAAATTATTTTTGCCTTAGCATTTTCATTAATAAATCAATCATTATAGCAAAATTTCTTCAAATCTGTATTCTTTTCTTTACAGAATGTGTTACATAATCTTCTTAATCACTATCGTTTGCTGTGGAAGAACAGAATTCCGGACGGTATTTGCCGTAGGAGGAACCGAAACACAAATTCCTAGGACCACGCATGTTTAATGAAAGCTGCCACTATGAAGGCACGTGTAGTTTTCAGAACAGTGTAGGACGTTTAAATTCAAAAATATTGTTCTTTCATTGATCAACTGCGTTGTGAACAACGCGTATTTCATCATTCCTGTGAAAGTATATGCTCTAAATTGAAGCCAGAAAGAACGTACTCTAGGGAATCTATTCCTGTATTAGTCTTTACCAAGTTGGGAGCATTTGTCAGTTTTTTTCGTGAAACCTGTATGTAAAAATAAACATCACAGGTTCTCAAAGTGGTGTACATTTTGGTGAAATAATTTTTACAGTCCAGGTGCATGCTTTACTTTCATGTATAGAGATCTGTTCGTTAACTGTCTGATCGATCTGCCATCCCCACAAATCAAGTGTACGTTGATCAAATATGTGAAGTTTCAACTACAAATTGCAAACGGAATACACATTAGAAGAAAGTTTTCTGTAATTTGTTAATGAAGTTACAAAATGACAATTTTTGATTAATTCTGCATGAAATACTATTTCTTAATGTCGTGTAAGAAAAAACTGTAAAAAAAAAAAAGAAAGAAAGAAAGTAGCGGGCACTATTTCCTGTACCACCAGCGTCACAGCTGTGAACAGCCACTGCGCAACTCCGAAGTAGTCCAAATATGTCTAGCGTTACAGGTATAAGAAGTATGAATAAAACTTCAGTATAAAATTTCTCGGAAAGTGGGGGCAGTGGCTTGAACATATCTAAGAATCATAGAAATCCATGATTAACATGTCAGATGGGTGCCTTGTCAGACAGCGCACGTTGTTACTGCTGGTTGCAGTTCGTATCAGCAGAACAGACAGCGTGCGTTGCAGCACGTTTATATTGAAAACGCTACTTCTACTGGTGAAAAACGATTGTCTTTATTATCTCTTAAAAATTCTCTGAAAAGGTGTTTTTATCTTCATGGTAGAGTGCAGTTCAACATAGGGTGTTTGACGTACGCTCATTATTTTCGGTCCTGGCGAAAGGAAAGTAACCGCATTCATTTTCACGTGTTATGAAACATAAACAAAGTAAGATTATAAATGCGAGTGTTAAAATGTATCTCCATATTGCAGAGCTGTTTTCGCAACCGGGTATGTGTTTGCTTTTGAAAGTGGTTGACAATGGCTATGGCTTGGTGACGCGGGTGCTAAGCCCATTATATGTTAACTACCCCGCCGTGGAAACTTAAAACTGGCAGAAACTGTCATGTAAAATCACGCACAAATCTTTACATGCTCAGCGGCCATGGAAAAAATATTGAAATATTTTGTTAAAAGTTATTTGTCCAAAGCGATTTGGACGTTAAAATGAGAAGAGAATAGAATCGAGTCGTTTGGGATGTGGTGTTACAGAAGGTTAATGAAAATAAATGTATTTGCACAATAATAAATGTAGAGGTTTTCTGCGGAATTGGTGAGGAAAGGAATATAAGGAAATTTCGGGGATAGGCACTGGAGGGAGCCGTAGTGATATACTTGTAGGGGGAGACAGCAATTCGAATATACAGATTAGTTATTTTGAGACAAATAAATGTCTCGAAAACGAATTATCGTACGGAGAGAAGTTCAGAGAGGTGCACCAACACGTAGTGACAGGTCACTTTGTATGAGTGTTTATAGGCTGCAGTGGTCTTTTGTCTTAGCGCTTCGTTCCTGCAATCAACCTCCACCCCCTCTCTGGCTTCCAGACCGCAGGCTAGTCGAGGTGCCGAACACTGAGCTTTTGGTAAGTCAGTTATTCGTTTTCAGTATATTTTCACATGGTTTGTGCACGATTGTTTCTGATTTTTACATAGTAGTAGTTTGTCTATAGACCGTTTGGCTGCCATGTGGGGTGGAAAGATAAAGGAACCATGCCTTGTTGGATATTAAAAGGTTATTCCATCCTCAATGCTTTAGGTAAATTGAAAAGGTTTGTTTTTGATTCATGTGGTTTTGGAATCCTAAATAATTAGGTAATGAATTGGTGACTACAGCGATACAGTGCTGGACCGGTAAAATCTTCATAACAAAATTTATCACTCAAATGCCATAATGAAATTTTTCACGAGGAACAGATATCAAAATTTTGCGGAAGCTTTTTCCAAAATTACAAAACAATTTAATCAACACAAACTTCATCAATATAGACGTTAAAAGATATACACTACTTTGATTCAGTTCAGGATTTGTTGCAACTGTCATCGACTCAACACAGTGTCAACTTCAAGTATTTACTAGAATACATCAATAAGTTTGGACAAGTGATTACCATAACTTTCAGGAGCCAATTAAAAAAAAAAAAACAGTCATCTTAATTGGTCCTATCTGAAGTGAGTGAGATCAATTTGGTGGGATAATTCTTTAAATAATTGACCAAACAAAATTTTAAAAATTGGCAAAAATAACTAGTGATGAAATAAGTCCTGCAAAATAAATAGTGACAAAATTTCTTCTAGTCGCACCCGATAAAAAAATCTAAATAAACAGACGACATCCGTTACCAGCATGAGTATGAGAAGGGGTTCTATGTAATCGATAAAAAGTTTCTCCATAGGAAAATGCTCCCTAATGAACTGCAAAATCCCCGTAAGTGAGTTAGAACTGGGATTAGCACTCTTGCAACTTTCACACTCCCCCACCAATCTCCAAATATAAATGCAGGGCAAGTAACACAATCCTTAACATCAGAAATGACTTTATGATTACCGAAATGGCCAACCACTATGGTATCGTGAAAGTAATGGGATACAGGACTGGCAGGTTCCACAGGCAAACAAATTTTAGGTTCGCACTGATCGTGGCGACTATAACAAAGTAACAAAGAAAGCCTTCGTGATGGCTATACGCACACACCTGTCTTCGGGTAATAACCTCCCTTTAATCCTGGCGGTTGTAGGATACAAGTCTTGCTTACTCTTCAAATTACACACTCCAAAAAAAGTTTTGCATCACCTCGGTTCTGAGAATTCCGGAACCTGTACAGGAAATAGGAATAGAGATCAACATAAACATCATATCCACCCTTTCTACTGCTCATGAAAACCACACATTTCATGTTGTACCACCATACAGCGAGACCTTCAGAGGTGGTGGTCCAGATTGCTGTACGCACTGGTGCCTCTAATACCCAGTAGCACGAATTCTTGCATTTATGCATGCCTGTATTCGTTGTGGCGTACTATCCACAAGTTCATCAAGGCACTGTTGATCCAGATTATCCCACTTCTCAACAGCGACTAGGCGTAGAGCCCACAGATTGGTGGGTCACGTCGTCCATGAACAGCTCTTTTTAATTTATCCCAGGCATGTACGACAGGGTCTGGAGAACATGCTGGCCACTCTAATCGAGCGTTGTCGTTATCCTGAAGGAAGTCATTCACAAGATGTGCACGATGGGGGCGCGAATTGTCGTCCATGAAGACGAATGCCTCGTCAATATGCTGCCGATTTAGTTGCACTATCGGTCGGAAGATGGCATTCACGTATCGTGCAGCCGTTACGGCGCCTTCCATGACCGCCATCTTCGTACGTCACTCATCGGTGAAGGGAACGTGATGTCAATACTGAGCGGTCTATTCGATATGTTGTTGGGCCAATCTGTACCACGCGACATGGTGTCTAGGTTGCAAAGATGGACCTCACCATGGACTTCGGGAGTGAAGTTGCGCATCATGCAGCTTATTGCGCACAGTTTGAGTCGTAACACGACGTCCAGTGGCTGCACGAAAAGCATTATTCAACATGGTGGCGCTGCTGTCAGGGTTCCTCCGAGCCATAATCCCTAGGTAGCGGTCATCCACTGCAGTAGTATTCCTTGGGCGACCTTAGCGGGGCATGCCATCGATAGTTTCTCTCTCCCTGTATCTCCTCCATGTCCGAACAACATCGCATTGGTTCATTCCCAGACGCCTGTTGAGAGCCCTTTCTGGCGCAGGGTAATAACGCGGACGAGATCGAACCGCGGTATTGACCGTCTAGGCATGGTTGAACTACAGACAACACGAGCCGTGTACCTCCTTCCTGGTTGAATAACTGGAACTCATAGGCTGTCGGACCCGCTCCGTCTAATACGTGCTGCTCATGCATGCTTGTTTATATCTTTGGGTGGGTTTAGTGACATGTCTGAACATGCAAAGAGTCTATGCCTGTGATACAATATCCACAGTCAACTTCTATCTTCAGGAGTTCAGGGAACCTGGGTGATGCAAAACTTTTTCTCATCTGTGTAGTAAATAGTTCATGGACCTCCATCAGTACCCTTATTGGGCAATGCTCGGAAATCCTGCCCTATTCCTGGTGATTCTGGACCTCGCTGTCGAACATGTGACTTACAACATCCGCCACCTGATTTTTGGGACCCGTAAGATGCCTGACCTTAAAACGAAAGGCGGAAATCCGAATCAACCAGTGCGCTATTCGTGCAGTCTTCAGGGCACATGCCAGAATTCAACTCAGGGCCTGGTTATCCGTTTCTAGAAGAAACTCCTTGTGCTCAAGATAAACATTAAAGTTGTCGAGAGAAAAGAGAACTGCTAATGGTTCCCATCCGTGAACGGAGTATTTACTTTCAGGTGGTAACAACTTCCTAGAAGCGTAAGCTCTGGTTGTTGCTCCCCAGTTTGTTCTGGCAGAAGAACATCCGCTATTCCACGATATCTGCTGACGTTGTAACGGTATTTTGAATTGTATGGTTGTATGAATGTGTGATGTCTGTTCTTTCGGACATGTCCGAAAGAATAGACACCACGCGGAAGCCGCGGCTAATTTTGAATGATTTGACGGTCAACCCTGCCCCGCTAAGACTCTCGAGAACCTCCTCCAGGCGTTTCAAATGGTCAGAAAATATGGGGCTATAAACCACCACGTCGTCGAGATAGTTATATATACCTTAAAACTTCAGATAACCCAAGACACAATCTAAAAGGTGAGACAAAATATCCACACCAATGGATAAGCTCAAAGGAACCCTGTTGAACTATTACAAGTTCCCGTCCGTACAGAAGGCGGTAATATGTTTAGAATCGTTGGATAAAGCGGTCTGATAATGTACCTAATTACGGTCAAGAACCGTAAAGAACCACGTAAAACAGTTATGTAAATCAGGCAAGGGTACAGATTCCAAAACAGCCCTTTGATCATTTAATCTATAGTCAAACCCGTATGGAACTCCCCACTCTAGGCTTTAGGTACTAGAAATATGGGCGATGCAAATGGCGATGTAGAGGGTCTGATCATTCCATTACGTAACATGCCATCAATAAAAGAACGTAAGTTCCTCATTTTCGGAGCTTACCGAACTGGAACCTCACCATTAAGGATGATCTTATACAGAATCTTATTCGTTATGCCCAGCTTGTCAGTTAAGACTTGCGGGAAAAGAAACTAAAAACTTGAACAATTGATTGGGCTCGTTTGTACTCAACTAACCGACCTCAAATTTTCCAGAGGGCACAACACATTACAAAGTTCCAGAGAGCTATGACAGGAACGTAAGGCAAACCTCTCAACAGGACGGAACGTGAACTAAATAACTCTCTTCCAAAAACAAAACGTTCACCCAGGATTCTCGATAAAAACGCATCCCGAAATTAAATTGGCAGATAATGTCTTGACCACTATTAAATTATTCGACTATGAAAATTTACCAGCGCCTTGCCTCACAATTCCCCAACCAGAGACAACCTTGCTCATTAACATCCCGGCATCTCCGGGAGGAAGGGCGCAAGCAAGTTATTTTTCAGGTAGCCCTGTATTCCAAATGTCACTGGTAGTGAAGAAGGGAAACCGAACTGCCAGAATCAGTAATTGGACAAATAAGCTCTTGGTTAAACTGATCGCAAATGTAATGAAAAGGCTTCCCTACCACAGCTGTAATGTGACGACAGCATTTCAGGAGCGGGTATTCCGCTCCCCTCTGTTTCCGATGGAGTCAGTTGTTTGGTCTCTCCCTTCAGTGAACAGGACAGTAACGTACGAGATGCTCCTTTTGATGGCACCGAAAATATGCCATGCCCTGTTCCTTTTTAAGGTATCATTTTGGTATTCTTTAGAACCCACACTGACGACCTGACAATGATGATCCATACTTCCACGTCTATCGCGGAAAGCAAGGAAACTAATTGAAGGAAGATGGAACGTCTCTTAGCGAAAGTAATACGCGAGCTGTTGACCGAACTCATACTCTTCAACATATTGTCAACTGTATGGGTTTTTGTAACCCACACCTCCAAGGCTAAGACAAGGTTCGAATTTGCTCAGTATACCCAGCCAAAGTCTCGTTGGTGACTTGGATCCGCAAAAAGTACTTTCGCTCGAATTCATTTTTAACATGGGGTGAAATTTTAAACTCAATAACACACCTACACAGACCTGTCAGTCGCCTTCCTCCTCCAAAATTTCGGAAAATACACAGTTTATCATCCCACATTTCAAGTGACTGAAGTAAAATATCATGTGACATGCCCAAGCGTTAGCATGGAATTCAAAATTAATAGTAAGACACAAAATGGATTATATCTCGGTCGAATTCTCCACCGAGAACTGTTTAATATCGTGGAGCAAAAAGCCAATACGGCGAGGCAATTTACCAAAGATATTCCCAGCTGACTGCTGAACCCTTGCTGCTAAATGACTACTACTTTCGAGATTTACTTGCGGGGGCGAGGATTCCTGCTCTCTGTCACTGTCCCCAAGTCATCTAAACCGTTTAAACGGCTTACACTAGCTTGTAAATCCCGCACCTACTCATGCAAATTTTGAACGACTTCAACCTGTTCTGAATTAATTTTAACTGCTGAATATCGCTCAGCGGTTGTCCCAGTGAATTAGTTGGGCTCGGATCGTACAAACTGGTAGGCTGACTGATTTCTACAAGACCTACATTTTGGCATAAGGCCGATACGGCAGAGGCGCAGTCAGCTAGTGCGGCACCTGCCTCGCCTATGGCGTCAACGGTGACAATCAACGGGCTGTCCAGGGCTGCACGCAGACGAGCCACTAAGTGACATTTTCATCAGAAGAGAGTTGTATTCTGATCTCACAGGCCAAGTATTCTTCCTTAAGAAGGGAAATACTAGGACAATGGCGAGACATCATGCTTGGAAATACTCCTGCAGATACGACAGAATTAGTTACAACAAATGAATTACAATCAGCAAATACAATATTCAATGATGCAATAGGGAAAAGTCTATATCTTAACCCAGGAAACCATGTTCTGAAAAACCATTGAAGTCTGACCTATCAGAACACGGCTTAACCAAAATCAAACACGTGAATCGACTGGTCCAGAGTTGGTACAGGCCGCAGTGGCCTTTAGGAGCATAGCAGCCAAGGTTCGTCGCTTTGCTTTGGTGCCTGTTTACTCGGACAGACCCATTCCTCGAGACCATCTCGAACGACGCTCTCCATCGAAGGTGTAAGTGGTTTTGGTGTCTTCGTTTCGCGGAACCATTTGCGTTGTAGCGACTGTCAGTTGGTCGGTTGCCCTGATGTATGTGTTGTTGAAGTAAGAGCAGCCGGCAAGGTGTGTGATTGCATGGAGACCAGCAGTCAGCACTTCCTTTAGGAAATCAGCGTCCCCAAATGATGTAGTAACTGTGAGGTATTGAAGAAATTGCGTCATAGTCTAGATGTAATTTTCTGCATACCAAGCTTGCACAATTGGCAGCTACATTGCAGATCTATGCAACGAAATTAAAGTGCACAACCTAGTTTGTTGTGAAGTTGTACATTTGAATAACGTGATATTATCTTGAAATTATTCCCATTTCATCTTTGTACACATTGTCGGCCTTAATCATATGTACAAATATTGATAGGCAAACTATGAGAGTGTAAAAGTCTGATACTATTTTACAGCATTGCATTTTTGTACAAGTCTTAGTTTAAATGTTTTACAGCATTGATGTTGCTTCAAAAGTTAAGTCGTTTCTATTAAAAGCACTTTTTTTAACTGATATTGTTTGTTGATCTCTTAACTTACATTAATTGATGTCTGTTTGTGTTCCAGTTTTCTGCGAGTTTGGGTGTGTGGGAGCGACGCCACGTTCCGCTTCGATGTACGGAAGCTGTGACGTGTCGTCTAATGGGAAGCAACTCCCTGTTGGGCCCTGGCGTTTAGGTGTTGTTTTGGACGGCTGGTCTGCTGCTTCCGGCATTTTAAGTTCAGTGACCTTTTGCCTAGGGCAGCCTGGCGTCATTGCCCATTTGATAAACATTTAACATCTATCATGTATATTCAAAAGAATTTAAACTTGCTTGCCAATGAATTACATTAAGTGTAACGTATTGTGCTGGTTGTGTTATTGCTCAAAAATTTATCTGAGCCACCTTTTCAAATTATTTCAGGTGGTAATCTATTGTCATTAAGTAATTCTAATTTGCTGCTTACTTGAGAAGGAAGCTATTTGTCATTTCGGATATCGTTTTAAAGGCGACCACGTGTTGATTGTATGTTAGCTGTTTTACACTACTGGCCATTAAAATTGCTACACCAAGAATAAATGCAGATGATAAACGGGTATTCATTGGACAAATATATTATACTAGAACTCACATGTGATTACATTTTCACTGAGAAATCAGTACCTAGAAAAACCACCTCTGGCCGTAATAACGGCCTTGATACGCCTGGGCATTGTGTCAAACAGGGCTTGGATGGCTTGTACAGGTACAGCTGCCCAGGCAGCTTCAACACGATACCACAGTTCATCAAGAGTAGTGACTGGCGTATTGTGACGAGCCAGTTGCTCGGCCACCATTGACCAGACGTTTCCAATTGATGAGAGATCTGGAGAACGTGCTGGCCAGGTCAACAGTCGTACATTTTAAGTGTCCAGAAAGGCCAGTACAGGACCTGCAACATGAGGTCGAGCATTATCCTGCTGAAATGTACCGTTTCGCAGGGATCGAATGAAGGGTAGAGCCACGGGTCGTAAAACACCTGAAATGTAACGTCCACTGTTCAAAGTGCCGTCAATGCGAACAAGACGTGACCGAGACGTGTAACCAATGGCACCCCATACCATCACGCCGGGTGATACGCCAGTATGGCGATGACAAATACACGCTTCCAACGTGCGTTTACATCATAATGCTGTAAACAGAGGCTGGATTCATCCGAAAAAATGACGTTTTGCCATTCGTGCACCCAGGTTCGTCGTTGAGTACACCATCGCAGGTGCTCCTGTCTGTGATGCTGCGTCGAGGGTAGCAGCAGCCATGATCTCCGGGCAGATAGTCCATGGTGCAGCAAACGTCATCGAACTGTTCGTGCAGATGGTTGTTGTCTTGCAAACGTCCCCACCTGTTGACTCAGGGATCGAGACGTGGCTGCACGATCCGTTACAAGCATGCGGATGAGATGCCTGTCATCTCGACTGCTAGTGATACGAGGCCGTTGGGATCCAGAATGGCGTTCCGTATTACCCTCCTGAACCCACTGATTCCATATTCTGCAAACAGTTATTTTATCTCGACAAACATGAGCAGCAATTTCGCGATACGATAAACCGCAATCGCGATAGGCTACAATCCGACCTTTATTACAGTCGGAAACGTGATGGTACGCATTTCTCCTCCCTACACGAGGCATCACAGCAACGTTTCACCAGTCAACGCCGGTCAACTGCTGTTTGTGTATGAGAAATCGGTTGGAAACTTTCCTCATGTCAGCGCGTTGTAGGTGTCGGCACCGGCGCCAACCTTGTGTGAATGCTCTGAAAAGCTTATCATTTGCATATCAAAGCATCTTCATCCTGCCGGTTAAATTTCGCGTCTGTAGCACGTCATGTTCGTGGTGTAGCATTTGTAATGGTCAGTAGTGTATGAATGTGGTCTTGAATAAATTGTTAATTTATTGATCTGCTACTTGTTGTGTTGAAGGTGTGACATTATAGGGGCCTTGACATTCCATGCTAATCCCGACTTCCTAAGCCACAATGGAAGCAACGCTGAAGAAAAATCAACATATTTTCATACTATTTGTCGACCTGGACATAACATTCAATTGTATAGAATGGTGCAAGGTGTTCGAAATTCAGTACAAAATGCCGCTAAGCTATTGGGAAAGACGGGTAATACAAAAGATACAAGCACCAAGAGGGAACAATAAGACTGGGAGCCCAAGAACGAAGTGCTCGGAATAATATGGCTGTAAGACAGGGATGTAATCCTTCCGCCCTACTGAACAATCTATACATAGAAGAAGCAATGACGAAAATGAAAGAAAGGTTCAAGAGCTGGACTAAAATTCAAGGTGAAAGGATATCAATGATAAAACACGCTGATGAAATTACTAAGTCCAATGAAATGTCGTGGGGCGAAGGCCTTCCAGCGGGTAGACCTGACCGCCTGGTGAAAGTCATTTGAGGTGATGCCACTTCGCTGACTTGCGCGTCGATGAGGATGTAATGATCATGTCGAAGACGACACAAAACACCCAGTTCCCGGCCGGGAATCGAATCCGGGCCCCACCGCATGACAAGCCGGCCTGCTGTCGACTCAGCTACGTTGGCGGACACTATGTCCAACCAAAGAGAAGAAGAGGTACAGGATCTATTGAATGGAGAGACCAGTCTGATGAGTAAAGAATATGGATCGGGGGTTAATAGAAGAAGAGCGAATGTTATCACAGTAACAGAAACGAGAACAGCGAGAAACGTAGCATCAGAAATGGGGACCATGAAGTACATGAAGTCAAGGAATTCTGCTACGTATGTAGCAAATTAAAACATTACGGATGTGGCAGGCAGAGCACAAAATGTAGACTGCCACTGTCAAGAAGGGCATTCCTAGGCAAGAGACTTCTACTTGTAAGAAACATAGGCCTCGATTTGAGGAAGAAATTTCTGAGAATGTACGTTTGGAGCACAGCATGACATGTTAATGAGACAGGGATTGTGGGAAACCAGGAACAGAAGGGAAGCGAAATATCTGAGATGTGTTGCTACAGAAGAACGTTGAAAATTGTGTGAATAGACAAGGTAAGGAATGACGAGTTTTTCCACAGAATCAGCTAGGAAAGAATATAGGGAAAACACTAACAAGAAGAAGGGACAGGATGACAGGACGTTAACACGTGAATAAATAACTTCCATGATACTAGAGGAAGACAGTAATTTTAATAGTGTACATCCAGTAAATAATTGATGAAGTAGGTTGCAAGGGCTGTTCTGACATGAAAACCTTGAGACAGGGGAGGAATTCGTAGCGGGAACCTTCAACCCAGCAAGAAAACTGATTCCTATTGTTAATTCTAGAACATCCTCCAGAAACCTCTTCAGAAAACTTGCTGTTTCGAAAACTATTTCATATTACATACGTTAACTGATGTCCTTTGTCACCGATCAGAGTTTCTCTTTTCACAAATTAGTGAAAAGCGTGAATATAACACTAAGACCAGAAACAAATTCTACAGAACTTCATACAGTTACCTATCGTACAGACAGATGGGGACACATGTATTCTGTAATGTACCAGAGAATATTAAACGTCGTGTAGATAATGTCGTGAAGACCGAATAAAAGAATTTGTTTGGCAACTCCTTCTACTACATTGAAGAGTACTGTAGTAATTGCAGGGCTAGTACTCTACATATTCACTCACCACATTCGCAGTGTTTGTCAACAGAAGAATTACTGAGCTGTTTACCGCTAGGCATCCTGCAGCCGCCACAGCGTTCAGAGGCCCAGGTCATCGAGATTCGTGGTGTGCAGCTCATGGTAACTGTGCTGCAGTCGCAGGCACCTATTCGAATCCATGTGATCACGAGTCCACCTGACATGGCACCTGTACTTTTCAGCGGATAGGTACTTAGGGCGCCACTCAGCATCTTGCCAGCCAGTTACGCTCTGGGCTCCAGACCAACTGTCAACTGCATTGCATCTCCATTACAGACCCAGGCCCAACTTTCGATACTACCCATCAGACAGTCCCATCTAGCCCTCGCCACGAGCGTCATCCGAGTATCATGCTTCTATGGACTGCCTATGATCCACTGTCTCATGGGACCGCTAATGAATCTGACTGCTCATCAGTGGACTGTACTCAAGCTCGCTCATTTTGCAACTGTATTGCTACTCTTCCACGGAACCTCCCTGGTCATTGCCATTATGAAATTCACTGATTCTTTCATACTGAGCACCTTCGATTTGTCGACAAGGATTTATATTCAGGTGCAATCGAGTTCTGTTGACAATCATTCTGAGGAGCTTTACTCAGTGTAGCTCATGTTTAATAAACAGTTGATATTCCAATAAACACGTATCAATCACAACTCTAGTACAGCACTCGGTCAAGACTACTAGGTAAAAACGTGATTTCTGCGAGACACTTTCCTTTCCAGTCTCTTGTGCTGAATTCGTTAGCCTTTCGTCTGAATTCATGTGCCCTCCACACCTTTTTGTCTATGGGATTCTGTGTTAGATGCCTTATTTTACCCCTTATTCTACCTCGATTTCTCTTGTTTCTGTTTCGTGCCAGTACAGCTTCATTCATTGTTATTTTGTTTCTGCCGTCTCACTTCTCTTGCATCCTGTCAGTCTTGGGCCCTCTTCTTGCCATGGGTCCCAGCATGCTGAAATTTTTGCCCCGGCAGCTTTCTCATTCACAGGGTCGTCACTTGCAACATTTGACCAAAGATGCTGCTCGTTTGATCCAGAAACATTCGGTGATTGCGCCAGCACGAGGTATCGACAGAAAAGCTTTTTCATAACATGTGGCACTTCGTGCTCAACATCAGCCTTCTTTGAAAGCTTCTAGTCAGCTCCAATACTCTCCCTGTCAGATCTAATCTCTGTTGCTTCTGATTCCTCTGAAGTTCGATTCTGATTGGATTTATGCGCTTCCTTCCTTGTTACAATGAACTGCCTCCTTTACATTTCTGCTGTTTCCGATATTCTTGCCCGGGCCACCTCCACTCTCTCGACCACTGGTTCCTTTGTCTCAGACCCCTATGCCTATGTCTCCTCGGCCTTCAACTCCCCCTCTGGTCCTCTGCCTCTAGTCTCTCTGCCACCGACTCATCTGCTTCTACCTGCTGTCCCTCAGGCTTCTCTGACACTGGCCCCTCTGCCTACTGCCTGTCCCCTCCAGCTGCAGCATCTCAGCCTCCACCCACCTCTTGCCACTCTGCCTCCAGCCCCTCTGCCCCCGACCCATCTGCTTCTAGCTCCTCTGCTTCTGGCCTCTCTGCCTCTGCCCGTCTGCCTCCAGCCCCTGCCTCTGGCTCCTCTGCCCCCTCTAGCTCTGGTCCTTCTGTCTCCAGCATCCCTGCTGCCAGCCCTTATGCTTTCTGCCTCTGTGCCTCTGGTCCCCCTGCCTCTGTCACAACCATTTCCAGCACACTCCTTGAGCTCTGATACCCTCTCTAGCTCTATGATATAGACTCTGATACTCATATCTTTCACACATCACTGGTCGTTCATACAGTCTCCGGTCTGACGCATCCTCAGGCTCCTCTGTCCTCTTCAGGCCTACTGCCACCTACTACGGCACACCTGTGGGCCACAATGGCTCAGCAGCCGTGGTGCCATTATCTCCATCGACACCAGCTCTTGCACCTCTTGTCCTGGTGCCTCCCTCTCCAACACCACCCAACCTAGTGCCATCAGCACCCTTGATACTGGCTGTGGCTGCTCTCCAGGTTCCAGCGCTGTTGACACCCTTGCTGCAAGCTCACGTGCCTCTCACAGTTCCAGCAATGCCGGTGCCCTCAACAATAGCTGCAGCAGTGCCATCACCACCATCTTTGCTGTTGCCCGCTCTCTGCTAACTCTCACTCCACTCGCCAGTGCTCCGCTAGCACACTCTTCATCAGCCCACACTCTGCCAGTCCACAGTCCATGGACCTGCAATGTTGGCCCACAGCCTACTGGTCTGCCTTCCCAACTTTACTTTCCCTATGCCGTCCACTGCCATCCAGTGAAGGTGTCACATTGCTCGTTTTTTTTTCTCCACTGACCATAGCCGATTAACTCCTTACATGTCTGAACTGTCAGTAGACACCCCAGGATAAAGAATCAACTAACCGGGCATGCGACAGGTGCAGGCTATTTATCACGAGTCATTTGTAACTTCACAAAAGTCCAAGAATCTTTTATTACACAGATGACAAAAACACTAATAAAATACAAATGATAAAGGCTGCTTGCAATGAACGTAATTAAGAAGGCACAACTAAAGAGCGATAATAAAGGGGGTGCTTGACATTAATGATTATAACTTAAAAGAAGTGTAGTAACATGAAGTTCCACAGGTCTGGTATCTGACAAGCTGAGGCCGTTAAGTATTAATATTGTACGCAAAGAGCACAGGAGGAACAATTCTCAGCGCAAATATCCAATATTTGATGAAGCGAAGACGCCCCTTAGGCAAAATGAAGAGACTGACGTGGAAAAATGATAAAATACGATTTAAAAAATTGAGCATTATAGCAACATTAAAACTATTATGTTAAAACCATACTTCAAACAGGGAAAACGTGGAAGGGGTTGTTACGGCTGGCCAGGTCTAATTAAGATGGTCGGGCACTTCCGGTTAAATTAATGACCGATTGCTACGAGACAGAAACTCAACTTGTGAGCCAGAAGGACGCAACGTCTCAGAGGCTACCGTGAGACGGGAAGCCGGTCGCCGTCTGCGCGCAAGTAAACAGCCTATGCGGACAGAGTACGCCCGATGAACCGGTGGATGGTGATGTACGTTTCGCAAGGGGCCACAGTCTATAGGATTCAGGTCAGGGCTCAGAGCCGGCCAATCCATTGCAGGGATGTTATTTTGAGGATGATGTTTGATTTGTGGGTCGCCCAACTGCGCAGTCATCAGCGCCTGTAAAATTGTCCAAATTTTTACATAGTCCAATGTTTTTCACAATGTAATGGAGCCACTGTCACGAATGTTGATGAAATCATGAGGAAAACACAAACACCCAGTCACCGGACTGAGAAAATCCCCAACCCGGCAGGGATTCAAACCCGGGACCCCGTGATCCAGAGGCAGCAACGCTAGCCACTAGATCACGAGCTGCGGACGGGATGTTATTGTCGTGTAACCACACAGCCATAGGCCGTGTATTATGAACAGCTGCTCGATCATGTTGAAAGATGCAATCGCCATCCCCGAATTGCTCTTCAACTGTGGTAAGCAAGAAGGTGCTTAAAACATCCATGTAGGCCTGTGCTGTGATAGTGCCATGCGAAACAACAAGGGGTGCAAGCCCCCTCCACGAAATACACGACCACACCATAATACCACCGCCTCCGAATTTTGCTCTTGGCATTACACGCCCTGGCTGATGACGTTCACTAGGCATTCGTCATACCCACACCCTGACATCGGATCGCCATATTGTGTACCGTGATTCGTCACTCCACACAACGTTTTCCACCGTTCAATCGTCCAATGTTTACGCTCCTTACACCAAGAGAGGCGTCGTTTGGCATTTACCGGCGTGATGTGTGGCTTATGAGCAGCCTCTCGACCATGAAATCTAAGTTTTCTCACCTCCCGTCGTAATACTTGCAGCGGATCCTGATGCAGTTTGAAATTTCTGTGTGACGGTCTGGACAGATGTCTGCCCATTAGACATTACGACCCTCTTCAACTGTCGCGCGGTCTCTGTCAGTGCCGGCCGGGATGGCCCAGCGGTTCTAGGCGCTACAGTCTGGAACCGCGCGACCGCTACGGTCGCAGGTTCGAATCCTGCCTCGGGCATGGATGTGTGTGTTGTCCTTAGGTTAGTTAGGTTTAAGTAGTTCTAAGTTCTAGGGGACTTACGACCTCAGCAGTTGAGTCCCATAGTGCTCAGAGCCATTTGAAACATCTGAGGTCATCAGTCTCCTAGGCTTAGAACTACTTAAACCTAACTAACCTAAGGACATCAAACACATCCACGCCCGAGGCAGGATTCGAACCTGCGACCGTAGCAACAGCGCGGTTCTGGACTTAAGCGCCTAGAACCGCTCGGCCACACATACCTAAAGGTCATGATGGAGCTATTGCGCTTCCTATCAAGAGTACGCAGTGCCAGTCTGCTAGTAAAATCTATTGAGTGCAATGTCATCTGAAGTCATTGAGAGAATATAATGAGATTTGGCCGAACGATTTGTCTAAAATGCTCAACGGAATCTGACTGATCAGGATATGAATTTCATTGACAATTAGGAAGCCGTTTCTCTATTAGGCAACTATTTTCACTAATCACAGGAGGTTAAGCGGAGCAATGAAATGCATGTATGTAAACAGAGAATCATACTACATGAAAATGAGATTTATTAACACGAAGCATACTCACCTCGAGTGCTAGCAATCTTTTAACAAGCAAAAATCGCCTTAGTGTTATGGTTCCTTATGAAGATTAATTTTTAACAAGTTCTGTAGTCATTATCATGTCAGAAAAGGATCATTTAATCACATAAATGGGGTGTAATTGCTCTTGTGAATGCATTAAAAAACTCGAATTCTCGCCACAGCAATGAAACGAAGACACTTGGAGCTAAATTCACCAATATATCCTATAAACTGCGGGCACTTGCAGTCAAATCCAGCTTGTGACCATTCATTCTGCTTAAGAGAATGGCAGAGCACAATGAAGCAATCCTAATGAGAAACAAGTCGATCTTCAGATACTAAAATAAAGACTGATAAAATTTACACACGTGAAATTGAGCTGCACGATTCTGTTGATAAATGGATTTAATTGCTACACGGATTAGGAAATTGATAGGCTAACCGGACTTCCAATCAAAATGTGTTGTGCTATGTGTGCTCAAAAGATGCACTGCTTCCAAAAACATTTTACAAGTTCCCTGACACTGTATTCTGGTACAACCTCACTGATTGACAGTCAGGAAAAACGACCTCACGGCGCCAAACACTTTGGCCAATCGGATGGATGTTAAAAATGCCAGCGTCCATTACTCAGCCTCCCATTACTTGGCCTCAACACAAAATTCGATCAAGAGTTCTGTGGCATATTGCACAGTGTGTATATTGGTCTGGAAGACCAGTACTAAAACGAACTTTTAAGAAGGACGGGGAAGACTGTTGCCTCTGGTCCAGTTACGTCACAAGACATCTCTGAAAGCTAAAAATTCAATAGACACTTCCATGCATCTACAACAATAACCAAGATGTTTATATTGATTCTACGATCACCCATGAACTTCCAATTAACCGTACATTCATACATCACAGAGTTCATGGTAATTACGTTAAGGGTAAAGTATAACATAGGATTTTGATACGAGATAAAAGGAAATGAAATCAAAAAAGTTTCTTCCCTAAGCAATCCTTCTCCCAGGGATGGTTATGTGATAAGGAAATAGCAAGAAAGAAATCTGTAGGACTAGTTGAAGACAAGTTAATATTTACAAATAAAAGTTTCATGGAAGGTGGTTAAGACAGCCCCACAGTACCTAAGAATGTGAATACTTTGATAAGGAATGCCAGAAAATAGTTAAGTTGAAAAGCAGTGAACATCTTTAAGAATGGGACTAACAAATATTCGACACACAGACATGAGATCAAAAAGGTAAGAGTCTCCAATGTGCCAAATTTATTCAAGATCGCATCTCTCTGAGCGTGGGAGCGTGGTCCTCCCCCTCCCCCCCCCCCCCACAAATTCCTCTCCAAGGGGGTGGATGTGACAACGTCACAAGATGTCAGAACCCCCAATCCTCTACCGTCCCACACTTCCTTTCCCCTTCCCCACTTGAAAATTGGCGGGAAAGAGTCTCATTCTGTGCTGACTGCTGGAGTCGAAAGACATAAGATTGTGTCTTTGTTTATGTACTTTTTTTATTTTTGAAGGTGTTATCCTGCTACTGGATTGTCCTACAACTCCCTCCAAATTATGCTGCAACCACTCTGTCACTTTCCGCTGACTCTTGCGCCACGCTTTCCGATGGCCTTTTAGTACATCGCCTGGAAGTGTGAAGACCGACTGCTCTAAACCACAATATATCCACCAGAAGGTGCTCAAAACTGTCTTATAGCCGCCCCAGTCATCCCTACTTTACACTACCACCCGATACCACTTATGAATTGGCAGGAAAAAGGCTGGAGTGGAAGGGACTTCTGTATTTTTGATAGGATACGTGTTCAGTTGAGATGTTGGTTTTAGTTAGAGAGGACTTTAATAAGCGTATTACCTACAAACATATAGCTAAGTACTGCGTCCGTAACGTCCTACACGAGGAATGGAAGGTGATAATCCATGGGGAATACTTCCTAGCAAATAATAGTACTATAGCATACTGGACAGAGAATGCATATTAAGATTTGTAGAGAGTACAGGCTATGCTGGGGAGGGTTTTGTTTTTTGAAGTGGACAGTCAGTTCACAGTGCAGGAGGCAACTTCATCCTGCTCTACTTCCCCACACTGAATGAAGAAGAGGTGCTCGCCTTGGTGTACTGAGAATACTTGATATAGGTTTTCGTCCTGTTTCTGATCACACCCTGTTCGTATATGCTCACTTCCTGTGTGCTCTAGTCTCCAATACCACTCGAAAATGGGAGTGGACTGTCCTGCAGCTGCTGCCAGAGGAATATTATCCTACCGATCTACAAGTGTAGACCTGCTGAAGAACTTTTACACAGATACATGGTAAGGGGGGGATAGGAAGAATAGCCTTCTACCGACCTACAAGACAAGTGAAACAGTTACTGAGAAAGCTGGACAAACACACAAACAGACACACACAGACATACATGGTAGGAATAAGAAGCGACAGGATAGCAAACTATCACTGAAGTGTAGAAAGAGTTCCTTCCTAATGATCTACATGTGAACAGTTGCTGAGGAACTTGTATACAGATACATGGTAAAAAGGGACAGGGCAGCAAACAATCGCTAAAGTGTAGGAAAAGTTATCTTTAGAAGAGTACAGCTGTTGAGAAACTTCTACTTGTTTAGAAAGGCTAATACATGCAACAACAGTTGATGGAAAATGTTGCACTGTTATCATTACACATGGAAATTGATGGGAAAAAAAGTCACCACTCACAAAGAATGGGTCATAATGCAACACATTCATTGTGCATTGGGAAAGCTCATTGTAATAACACAGCTACTGCAAAAACTGACCCAAAAGGATCTCACCAGGAGAGACCGGCAGCGGCTGTATGTGTGTTTACCTTGATGTGTGGTTACAGATTAACCAGCTTAGAACCAGTCTTACCTCCTCTTCTACTACCCCTCCTACCTCCCTCTCCTCCTTCCGTTTGTAGGGGTATTGACCTTCCAGGCCTGTTCCAGCCTGGCGCTGACGGCACACGATGGGATCCAGGTGAAGCACACTTACTGTCTATCTATCTGTCTGTCTGTCTGTCTCTCTCTCTCTGTCTCTCCACCCGAGTTATGAACTGGCAGGAACAGCTCACACTACGGTGAACTGTCAGACTGGCAGGATCTCATGACACGAAATGGGCTGCAAATTCAAAGAACATTTTGTTTATTTATTTAAACATTAGTTATACTAATTAAGTTGGTGGGAAATGCTGGACTGTGGTTTTGTTGATATGAGCGGGAAAAATATCCCACTCTTATGGTGCCACAGTGCAAAGCGGGGAGCTGGCACAAGGCTGGAAATAGTCCATTTGCTCCACCGTGTCAGATTAATTGTTTAACAATTTACAGGAGTCAAATAGATCGATTAAAACGCTCACAACCGCGTAACAATGATTCCTCTTCACAATAAAGCATATGACGTCTCCAAGTTTGATAATCACATACATACATATTGCAAATTAAGTAATTAAATTTCCGCCATAAGTAGATGATAGTGCTAAATCCACTATGTGATCAAAAGTATCCGGACACCTTTAAAACATACGGTTTTTTATATTAGGTGCATTGTGCTGCCGCTTATCGCCATGTACTCCATATCAGCGACCTCAGTTGTTATTACACATCGTAAGAGAGCAGAATGGGGCGCTCCGCGGAACTCACGGACTTCGAACGTGGTCAGGTCATTGGGTGTCACTTGTGTCATGCACCTGTACGCGAGATTTCCACACTCCTAAATATCGCTAGGTCCACTGTTTCCGATGTGATAGTGAAGTGGAAACGTGAAGGGACACGTACAACACAAAAGCCTACAGGCTGACCTCGTTTGTTGACTGACAGACCACCGATAGTTGAAGAGGGTCATAATGTGGAACAGGCAGACATCTATCCAGACCATCACACAGGAATTCCAAACTGCATCTGCATCCATTGCAAGTACTATGACAGTTGGGCGGGATTTGAGAAAACTTGGATTTCATGGTCGAGCTGCTACTCATAAGCCACACAACAATCCGGTAAATGCCAAACGACGCCTCGTTTGGTGTAAGGAGCGTAAACATTGGACGACTGAACTGTGGAAAGACGTTGTGTCGAGTGACGAATTGCGGTACACAATGTGGCGATCCGATGGCAGGGTGTGGGTATGCCGAATGTTCCGTGAACCTCATTTGCCAGTGTGTGTAGTACCAACAGTAAAAAGGTGGTGGTGTTATGGTATTGGCGTGTTTTTTCATGGAGGGGGCTTTGAACCTGGCGTCTTCACTTCAAGTAGTCGTCCCAGCGCAGTGAAACGCGAGGGAGTAGACGTTGATCAGATACAGTTAGCTGAAATCGATTGGAGCTACACGTGATTCGAATACTCACTCAGGCAGACTATCAAATGATTTAGTCAAAATTTTGTAGCATTGTTTAAAATAACAAAAGCACAGTCGTCACGGAGTTGTGTGCTCATATCGACAGGTGATCCAGATGTTTACATAGTAAATAATCCACACATGTAATTAATATACTTATCACATGCAAACGAACAAAAGATAAGTTTCCCAAAATTCAAATAGTCTGCATGGGTCGTGGACTCGCAGCACGAGATTCATCATTAGTGGCTGGCGGCAACAATTTGACTCCATCAGCCTCGTGCCCCAACACTCAACTTCACAGGCCACCGGAAGGACTAGAACTATCCTCACAGACAACAAGCATCACGCTCATGGGACATTATTATCACAACAAAATTAATGACTGGCTGCTTTTACCGACTCAGATGTTGCAGTTGCTGGACAGTTCAAACTCTCATTTGAAATAGGTACCACACACATAGAATTACAGTTATCGGTAACTTCTATCTACCTTCGATACGTTGGCGAAAATATGTGCTTAAAGTCAGTAATTTTAAGACGTCGTTTGAAATTGCTCTCAATACGTTCTCAGGAAATTATTTTGGCCAATTAGTTCAGCATCCCGCTCCAAGTGTAAATGGTTGCGAAAAAAATACTTGATCTCTTAGCAACGGATAATCGTCAGCAAAAAGGGGGAAATATGGTGGATACAGGGATTAGTGACGACAAGATTATTGTAGTAATACTCAATACCGTAACATCCAAATCCACCAACAATAAACGCAGAATTTGTCTATTTAAAACAGCATATAGAAATTCTCTATACTCGTTACTAAGAGACAGTTTCTTCCGATTTCACTACGTAAGGATAGACCACTCGTGGTTTAAAACAAAGAAATACGAGTAGTATTGGCGGCAATTGATATATATATATATATATATATATATATATATATATATATATATATATATATATATACGAAATAAATGAATAAGAAATGCTACTGATCCCACGTGGTACACATAACACATCAGAACATTGTTGCAGAAGAATGAAATATGCATGCCAAATTTAAAAGAGCGCAAAATGCAAAAGATTTCGAAGCTTTAGAGAGGCTCGAAATTTAGAGCGATCTTCAATCCGAAATGCTATTAACAGTTCCCACAAGTCCGGCAGAAAACCCAAAGACACTTTCGTCGTCTGTAAATTACATCAGTGGCAAGACTTAATTAGTACCTTCACTGCGCGACACCGATCGCAATATTACTGATTTTGTTGTCGTTAGGGTAATAATACTGCTACGAAATAACATCCTACTTCTTAATAACACAGACACTGTTATTTCGTATTTATTCACCTATACCAGGCCCTCGACTCTCAATAAATATGTCCTTTCTGGACTTCAATCTACGTAACGTACGACTACAAATTGTGACACATAGACGACGAACCATGGAAGTTTGGAACTGGCCTTGATTCGTGCACAGATAGCCGAAGCGGTCAAGATAAGTTCTCACGTCAAGTGGGAAATCTGGTTTGAGCTCCGGTCCGGCACAAACTTCCATCGTCGTCACTCCAATATAAAGTTAATGGTGGTTCATATTCGCAACTGCGAATATATTTTCTATATTCATATTTGTGTCCGGTCATTTTCGACAAAGTTAGCAAATTTCGTTATCTTGGTATTTAAATAACGGGAATCGAAATTTATAGCTGATTCGGTTCATATAAACCCGAAGAGAATAGCAAGGTTATTGAAATTAAATGAAGACTAAAGCCAAATGTGATATGAAAATAGACTTATTTTGTATCGCAAATCAGGACATGAGCTACTCCGCTACAGATATGTCATGTTCTATTTTCATGCTCCACTCTTTTAGTATGAGTGACAT
The DNA here is from genome assembly GCF_023898315.1 of Schistocerca nitens. Taxonomy (NCBI): domain Eukaryota; kingdom Metazoa; phylum Arthropoda; class Insecta; order Orthoptera; family Acrididae; genus Schistocerca; species Schistocerca nitens. The sequence goes on from NC_064620.1 coordinate 406,732,896, forward strand.
GAGGGAATGATTGAAAGATATGTTCGATAGTTTGGCATCGTGTCTGGAACTGTGCTACCCCGGAACTGCAGTCCGTCGCTCCATCGCGCCTTGAAATTATATCTCCAGCAGACAGATATCTGGGCCGCGCTGTGGTGTGGCGTGGTCTGGCAGCGCTCCACGCTCCACGCTCCACGCCGCGGCCGCCGCTGAATATGGATCGCGTCGCGCCGCGCCGCGCCGCACCGTCGAGCCGAACCGATGAGGGCGTTCCGCGGAGGCTTCAGGGCTTGCAGCAGCGGCGCGGCAATCGTGGGGTGGCCCGCGCAGCTGGCGGAAAACACTCCCCACAGGCATCGCTCCACATGCTTCGAGAACCAAGTACCCCTCATACAAATAAAAGTTCGTGGTTGCATTGCTGCGTCTAAAGTGAATGACACCTCCAGAAAGGCCACGAACGATCTCATCACCTGGAAAAAATTATGCTTTACATTCTGACTAAGTCATCGACTTAACTCCCCCCACTCTGTTTCGGCAACTTACCCTGCAGGTGTAATCGGCTATACCTTTTAAGACTCTTGAAGCCGTGACCTGGAAAAAGCGTTCGACAATGTAAAATGGTGCAAGGAGTCCGACATTCTGAGAAAAAATAGGGGTAAAATATAGGTAGAAACGGGTAATACGAGGCGTGTTTTTTAAGTAAGTACCGTTTTGAAATTAAAAAAAGACGTGCTAAGATATGTAAATAATTTAATTTTTTACATGAAAGCCTGTATCTTAATCTACTTTTCTGCATAATTTCCGTCAATATTGATGCACTTGTCATAACGTTGTACCAGTTTTTGAATACCTTCCTCATAGAAGTCTGCCGCCTGACTTGTTAACCACTGCATCACCACTGTTTTGACTTCGTTATCGTCTTAAAGACGCTGACCGCCCAGGTGTTTCTTCAAGATGAATCATGGGTGGCCTACGTCACACCAGACTCAAAGAAACAGTCCATGGAATGGTGGCATTCAGATTCACTCAGAAAAGTGAACTTTAAGAAAACAATTTTTGCCCGGAAAATCACGTGCACAGTTTTTTTGGACAGAAAAACAGTATCGCTTGTGGAATTTCTGCCTCGTAATGAGACAATGAATGCTGCAGCTTACTGTAAGACATTGCACGTGTACCCATGTTTTTCATTCATTGGATGATGTTTGATCGGCCACCGCTGCACGCACAATGCGTCGATCTTAACGTGAGTCTGTAACACGCGGCGTCCATAACCTGGTCTATAGCTGTGAGGAAGTTCCACTGACTACTGTTGAGCCGGCCGGAGTGCCCGAGCGGTTCTAGGCGCTACAGTCTGGAACTGCGCGACCGCTACGGTCGCAGGTTCGAATCCTGCCTCGGGCATGGCTGTGTGTGATGTCCTTAGGTTAGTTAGGTTTAAGTAGTTCTAAGTTCTAGGGGACTGATGACCACAGCAGTTAAGTCCCATAGTGCTCAGAGCCATTTGAACCATTTGAACTACTGTTGAAAGCAGTGAGACATTACCGATATTACCAACAGTGCAACAATATGCGCAGCAATCCGTCGTAAAGTCCATACAACTTCTTGCGGGTCAACAGTGCGGACCCCAGTCAAATGGCTTAAGCGTACGTGAGGCTTTGGCAAACGCTGTACGGATCTAAACTCAGCGCAGTTACTTCCTGAAGAGCCAAAACAAAAGATGAGCAGAGAGGTCTCCTGAGCACCACCTGGTCACAGATACCCGCGGAAAGTGAGTCACTAACACTACCATCTTTCAGTGTGCGCAAATTATATCCTGTTGACACCGAACACAGTCCTTGAGAATGCTGCATTTCTTTTCCGACAGTGCATACCTCTTCATAATGAAGCCATATGGCAGAGGATGACGTGGTGTCGGGTTGGTACAGCGTGGTCTTCAAGGCACGATTGTGGATTTTTTAAAAGTATATCTGCATTCTGATCCCGCTGCTCAGCTGCCCTACATATTCAGCTGCAACCACCACATTTAATTGGATATATTTAATTAATAAAAAGGAATTTTCATATGCCGCTTTAGATAATGTAGTTAGACAGTCTGGGACAGACTGAAACAGCAACCAGTAGATGCCACCTCGCTCTAAAGAAATTCAAAGCTCTAAAGCTGTGCCTTCAGCAGCCAAGGTTATGCTTCCCGTGTTTTTTGACATCCAGGGTTCGATAGTCATCGAGTTCCTCGAGCACCAAGAAACCATCAACAGTGACGTGTACTGTGAAACACTCCACAGCCTACGCAAATATATTAGCAGGAAACGGTCTGGGTTGCTCACAGAGGGAGATATTTTACTCCACGAAAACACGCGTTCAAATGCGTGAGCGCGTGTTATTGCGGAATAGAATCACTCCCTCCGTGAGCAACAAGGTGACAAAAAGTTTAATGCCCTAGTTCCAGTGGGAGCAACTTGATAATCCTCCTGCAGCCAACAGTCAATACATGTCGCCCTGCTACTTCTATGTATTTCGTATAAAAAACAAAAAATCAAAAGGAAAAGCTTCACCTCTAACGACGAACTGAAGGGCCCTGCTGCTTCTCTGTACTTGGTATATATATATAAAAAAAAGATGAAAAGGAAACGCTTCATCTCTGACGATGAACTGAAGGGCTTAATGGAGGACTGACTTCTGTCACAGCCATAGGAATTCTGGGAACATGGAATCCTTCTACTTGTGAAACAGTGGGATGGTTGTGCTCTGGTCTCTGGTCATTACTTTTGAATAAATTCCAACAGTGTAAACTACTCGAACCTTATCTTTTGCACACCCCTTGTGTATATAAATTAATATGGATTTTGTGTATGTTTTGAATACTTCTATCCGGGACATTACATTGTAGCTGACTACCTTCTGCACTATGTAGAGTTTTAGGAACAGCGATATCTATTTCCCACTGTTTATATAAAGAGGAACACAAGAAATCCGAACGCCCTATCCGCTGTGGCTGTCAGTCAGTCAGCGTGTCTGCTGAGTGGTCAGAGAGGGGAGGCAAATCCGCTTGTTTGACGTATTAAGGGACGACGACAGCCGACGCGCAAAGTCAGCGCTGATTGGTGATTACCCCCAAAGTCCCCCTGGTTCCGTCGACGCCCTCCGCTTCCCATGTTTGTCGCGAATTGCCTCCCAGGAATATGAGTTCGCCTTCCGACGTACTTAAGAGTCGGATGTGCACTCACGTAGAGCTTATTTGAGCGCTATTCCTTAAAGGACTCAGGGAAGCACTTATCGCATTACCCTCGATACTGGAAGCAAGACTTGAGAAACAGACAAGACTGTCTTCATCCCGAAGCTAGCATTTAGTACCGCTCAGTTCTGTCTCGGGTTTATTATTTTTTTCCAGCAGTGTTAGTTGTATCACAGTCTAACATATACAAACGCAACATGCACTGTTGCAAAGGTTGTTATCGTCTGGTAGTTTCAGAGACACTACCGCCCAAACGGCGAGAAAGCAGACGTAAGATTAATGTTTGTTTCAACTAATGTTTTACTTCACTAACGGAATAGTTATAATATTTTTGCGTTCCAAGCATTGGTAAAGTATCAACAGACATAAATAATAGTGAAATAAATAGAAAAACAGCCGAATCTCGCTGATGCAGTGGCATAAGCTACACACATGCTTTCGAATGTGTGTAGCTTTCGACGAAAGCAAGGGACTACAAACACACATTTCATGCATTAGAAGCATATATTTCTGTAATTGTCAATGTCAATTAAATTCACCAACAGCCGTGTAACATAAGATGTTATTTTATTTTATTTTGAAGACTACCAGTTTCAGGATTTCATTATGCCTTCTTCAGGCTTCATATGCACCTCTCCAAACGAACGAAGATGTGACATCTGTGCATAAATCACATGGATGTCGTGAATTCAATAGTTACACCAGTGTTTCATTCAAAGACTGGATGCCATCATTGACATTGACAGTTACTTAACCAGCTTATTTCCCCCGTACATAATGGACCAACTGAGATATATTTCTGTTGTTGTCTGTTCTTATTGTGAAAGGCGTATTCCTTTCGACGTTTCATTATCACGTCTATGTGGGTATCCCTTCAGCTGCAATTGCTGTGGCTTGTTTCGTACGTTATATAACGGAGGTATTGAAGTTCATTCCAGTTTCGTAAGTCCCAGATTCATGATTTGAATGGAAGTGTAGTGACAGAAACTTCACATTGCTGAATGGATATACGACGTCTTTCTGCAAAAGATGGTCTTCGGAAAATATATGTAAGGTACCGTTTCATACTTACCCAGGTTCCTTACTAAACTACAGAAAGGAAAGTATGGTATCATTTTCCAGTTATTGCTGATTTTTAAATCACTAATTACGCTTCCTATTGTAAAAACTTCCTTGCAAATCTGTGTAAACGATACTATTCGCATTCACTCGATATCGTATTCGGAAGGCAGTTTTCTGGCCAATTTTAAGCACTGCTGTCCCAGTGTATAACAAATATGAGTAGAAGTGTCGTGACTCTGTGTTTTAGGTAGTCTGTGGTTGTACGTTAACAGACAGCAGAATGTATGTACTGTATTTACTGATGAAGAGCTGTCCGATACGTATTTACTGATTGGATTTACTGAATGCAACACGAGAGCGAAACAATGCCTCTGCGCTAAGCTTTTCACGCAGTAACGAAATTCACATCTCATTACTTTGTCGAAGCTTACGGGTGAAGAGTAGTGTGGGCGTGGCTGTTGCCAGCAGCACGTACCATGAGTGAATGGAACAAGAGACACAGCGCATACCGTCTACTCAAAACATGTGCCTGAACAACCCTTGAAATATTGTCAGTGGACTGCATACACCGCCTGATTTTGTATGTTACGTTGAAAATATGTGTGGGGAGGTTATAACATGGAACGGTATTTCCTGTGCTACACTACCAGCTTATTGTCAAGCAATAGAAGTTTGTCAGCTATAAACGAGGGTAGTTATCAAATCCACTAGCTCGCTGATCCGATCACAGCCACTGCTTAAATTTTGAACAAAAATGACTAGCAGTGGTGACTGCAGACTTCCGGCATATGAAATCAGCCTCTTTCTGCCAAAGGCCTTGTCAAAGAAGGTGGAGGAGCGCGCAGAGTTCTATGAGCAACCTCTTGCCCTTGAGGCGCAAATTGCCCCTAAAATGCGGAAGAACCTACTGTTATGAACGGCATGGAGATACAGAATTCAACGGAAACCATTCAGTAAAAACACATACTATGGATCTGCAGAACAAATGTCCTTTAACTGAAAATATGTCATGACGATCACTCCATTGGAAGAAGATTTTGGATTAGTCCAACATTTAGATCTACGGAAAGGACTAGTAAAGGGGAGGTAAATATGAGAAAAAGATTGAACAGAAACGAAAGGGTACATTCCACGAGTCGGGGCTTGGAATGTCTTACGTTTGAACGTGGTAAGGCAGCCAGAAAATCAGAAACGGGAAATGCCAAGGACCAGACGCCAGTGGATGTATCAAGAGGATGAGAGCTTCTGATTAGCCTAATATAGGTTACCATTAGTATCAGCAAAAAATATTATTGCAGCAGTAGGAATCGTTATAAATGTAATGTATGGCAGAGAGTGAGTTGTTGTAATTAGCCCATTGATAACGTTGTTCTCATCAGAATCGACAGCAAACCGACGATAACAACAGATATACGTTCCAATCACATGACTGTGAGCCGTGCTGTGGCTCGCGTTGGTGCTGTTTGTAGGTTTCTGTCCACTGTTGGAGACCAGACCGTATCGTTTAGTTGACATAGTTGCGGTTGTTCGTCTTCTTCTCGTGTTGACTGGCAACACCTGGTTTCCGCTAGTGGCAACAGCGACGGTTATCGATATATAGTAATTGTGGCCCTATCTTTGGGGCCACATGGTGGTTCTACCGTGTCGTTTCAGTGTGCACTTAGGTTGGGGGCTGGAGGAGCCAGGTTCGCGCAGTGCGACAACACGCCGGGACCACTGGTGGCGCGCATCGACTGCCAGATCGAAGGTTCAAAATGGTTCAAATGGCTCTGAGCACTATGCGACTTAACTTCTGAGGTGATCAGTCGCCTAGAACTTAGAACTAATTAAACCTAACTAACCTAAGGACATCACACACATCCATGCCCGAGGCAGGATTCGAACCTGCGACCGTAGCGGTCTTGCGGTTCCAGACTGTAGCGCCTAGAACCGCTCACAATTATCAACAAATTAAATAACTTGAGAGATAAGCAATGCAGTGGCAAGTAGGCCAATCCCTCTTACAATAAGTGAACACCAAGCGCGTCGTTTCTAAAGGGACTTCCTGTAAATGGCGGATTTACTTTCGATAGGAAGTTCGGGTGCTACCACTCATACATGCTACCTCTATGGTCGTTAGCTTGTCCTTACATCAAGCAATTTCCGCACATAGTAATAATAGCTCCTGCAACACAACAACTATCAAGCACTTACAATAGCCACGTAACGTTTATAAAAAATTTTGGCTCTTAGTAGCATCAGAGCTTAGCGTAGTTAGCTAATTTAAAGGCAGGGCCTTTAATTGAACTGTAAATGTTACGTAAGTAGAGAACGAACCAGAAAGCTAACTGAAAAACCAGCCGAAAATTTGAACATTAAAACAAACTCAGTACCTCAATTCCGGTGCAGTTTAAAGCAAGGAATTTAAAGTGCTAAAAAAGATACTTAAAAAGGAAATTAGCTAGGCAAACTCAAGAATTAGGAGCATCTCAGTTGCTTGGTGCACTACACTCTTTAAGTTTAAGGAGTTCGTTCCACAGTGTTACTAAGCGGGCACTGGAACTAAACCAATGTATGGTAACCACTATGGTCAGGTTTGGTTTGCTTTCGTACAAATATTTTAGCGCAGGCAAAGTGTTTACCAAATGTAAGACTTTCACTGCGTCCTTCGTCGCTAGGGCTGGAATACCTTTCTCATACACATTGGCCACAATACAAGACTCACATAAACTCGCGTGCGTTGCACACTCTAGGACCAATAATTTGTCCCATAAGCTATCTCCCGGACGGCGCCTTCAATGGCAAATAAACAGCAGCTGCTTTGCTGAAAGCTGCTTTACTGAGTCAAAATAACACGCACCGCTTGCAGGCACTGTGGCACTGCATAGTCCTTTCAGCCCGTCAGGATCCAATAGGCATACGCAGCCGCCCGTCCACACACAGCCATTCTGTATAAGGAAGGTTCCACTACGGCTCCACTTCTCATCAACGTGATGAAACACTCCGTCTACGGCCCCTCTGTCTCTCTGTCTCTCTCTCTCACTGTCTGACCTTATTTTCTTCCTCTATGTGCCTGTCTTGTCTCTACCGCCACCGTGAGCGCCCTTTTAAGATTCCCTGCAATCTAGAGCGAGACATCGAACACTGATCAAAGCTGTAGCAAGGTCAACCGCGCCGCAGCTCAATGATATTCTTTAATTCTTAAAAAGGAAACTGAGAAACCCTTCAATCGATCGTAGTGGGATTGATGATCAGCAATTCAGTCATGGCTTCCACGCTCTCCCGATCTAACCCCATATTGGTTCAAATGGCTCTGAGCACTATGAGACTTAACATCTGAGGTTACCAGTCCCCTAGAACTCAGAACTACTTAAGCCTAACTAACCTAAGGACATCACGAACATCCATACCCGAGGTAAGATTCTAACTTGCGACCGTAGCAATCGCGAGGTTCCGGACTGAAGCGCCTAGAACCGATCGGCCACCGCGGCCGGCTAACCCCATGTTATCTTTGAGTATGGGTTTCCCCGAATGTGGGAAGAACTTGACTATCGATATCTGCAGAAGCAGGGGGGGGGGGTAGATATGAAGCACTTCTAATAGTCAAAAGAACTTAAATTTTTTTCTATGTGTGTGTGTGTGTGTGTGTGTGTGTGTGTGTGTGCGCAAAGCTCTGTGACAGTTTGTCAAATAATATGGTTACCGTATGTCTGTGAAATCCCTTCAGTCGTTTATAACAACCCGTGTTCAGATGCGGAGTATCGTGTCAATTAATAGCACATCCGATACTTCGTGTCTCTTTGATGCATAGCGGTGGCGCCATCGATGGCCCAAATCCGAGGAGCGTACAGTTGGTGTTAGCTGGCGGCTCTCGGTGCTGCAAGACGTTTGGTGTCCGCTGGGTTCGCGCAGTGTCGGCCAACTGCAAGTTTCTTGTCTGGCGAATGGCATCGGTTTTGTTTTGGGATACGTCGGTACTTACCAGGATTTGACGCCCTAATTTGCAAGTGGAGATACTTTATAACTGCCCCTTGAGGCGAAGATTGTTGGACTCCCTTGCGGGAGTAATACGATGTTAGACCTACGTCCAGCAAAGAACTGATGCGCTTTTCGTCGGCGTTCTGCGTTTCCAGTCGCTCAGGTCACGGTGTATATTGATAGAGGACAAATTATTCCACTATTAAGAACAGTTTTGATTGCACCGTCCGCAGCTCGTGGTCGCGCGGTAGCGTTCTCGCTTCCCACGCCCGGGTTCCCGGGTTCGATTCCCGGCGGGTCAGGGATTTTCTCTGCCTCGTGATGACTGGGTGTTGTGTGATGTCCTTAGGTTAGTTAGGTTTAAGTAGTTCTAAGTTCTAGGGGACTGATGACCATAGATGTTAAGTCCCATAGTGCTCAGAGCCATTTGAACCATTTGATTGCACCACTGAATTGACCGTATTAGTGGCAGAAGCTATTCGTTTGCTAGCTCATACCGTTTTTCATTCCACTACACCCTTTCTGAGTGTTGTGAAATCCACAGGGCCCACTCCTTAGTGGGTTGATACGGCGTGTAGTATTTTCTCCGTGGCACAAACACCGTGAATCTGAAGATTCAAAATGCTTTGGCCACTATACCATGCAGATGTAAATATAAACACTAAAGACGTGTCTTCACTATTACATTAGGTGGAAATTTACTGAAGTGATTGTTATTAGCATTTAATGTCTCTTGATGAACTCTGTAAACGCTTGTAGAACCTTATGTAAAAGTGAGATGTTCTATGACTGTTTAACTTACGACCTGAGAAAAGTGTGTTATCACTATGGGAAATTAATGTAAGGAAGAATTTATCCTCGTCAACGCTGTCACAGTAGTTGTCTTACGACTTTGCTAATTTCCTGCGACTATCAGCTATTACCGGTGTTGATTTTCAGGAACTAATTACGGTTGCTTTCACACAACCTAAGGAAAGCTCCTGTCATAAGAAACTGTGTTACTGATGACTGTTAATTATTTAAATAAACTATATGTGGTACCAGATACCTTTTTATGTCTGGGACGTCTATAATGCGTATAAGCAGACTGAAGTGATGAATGAAAATTTTTAGGAAGGTGAGGATTCGAACCTGGGTCTCATGCTTGCAAGGCAGATGCACTAACCACTACGCCACCCTCGCACACTGGCATTCTACAACTGCGTGGACTAGTAGTGAGCTGAGACGTGAATGGGAATTTGGATTTAGGAGTAGGGCCTCCTCAATCCAGATTCCAATTCACACATCAGCTCATTTGGTAGCATATAATTACTTGACTGTAGAATACAATACTTGCTTCCCTTGTGTGCAAACTGTGTCACTAGTGCTATTATTCCTGATTTGTTTCTATATCTCATTAGTTGATGAACTTGATATCTGCTATATTGGTGGAGATGATTTAAATGGATGTTGTTGTTTTTAAATTCTCCTTACCTAGTCAATTTGAGAAACTTGTGAACTTACAGGTGTAAGTAGGCTGTTTATGTTTTCTTATTGGCAACGTTACGTAGCGCTCTGTATGAAAATAACTGGCTGTGCTGTGTGCAGTCTGTGGCTAGTTTGCATTGTTGTCTGCCATTGTAGTGTTGGGCAGCTGGATGTTAACAGCGCATAGCGTTGCGCAGTTGGAGGTGAGCCGCCAGCAGTGGTGGATGTGGGGAGAGAGATGGCGGAGTTTGGAAATTTGTAATACTGGATGTCATGATCTGTTATGTATATTACGATCTTTCAACACTATTAAGGTAAATACATTGTTTGTTCTCTACTAAAGTCTTTCATTTCCTAACTATGCCTATCAGTAGTTAGTGCCTTCCGTAGTTTGAATCTTTTATTTAGCTGGCAGTAGTGGCGCTCGCTGTTTTGCAGTAGTTCGAGTAACGAAGATTTTTGGTGAGGTAAGTGATTTGTGAAAGGTATAGGTTAATGTTAGTCAGGGCCATTCTTTTGTAGGGATTTTTGAAAGTCAGATTGCGTTGCGCTAAAAATACTGTGTGTCAGGTTAAGCACAGTCTTATGTATAATTGTACAAAGGGGACGTTTCACAGGAATCACCTATAGTTTTGAACTCAAGATCTTTGAGAATTGTTTTACTTTGATATTTCGTGAATTCATTGATTCGAACACAAAAAAATGAGAAGACAGTACGGAATATTGACGGTTAGGGAAGAGCATACGTAATAGTCTGTGAATATGTTGTGAATGTTTACTTCCAAGAAATATTTTAATATGTCTGTTTGGTACAGTATTAAACACCAAACCCATGGCACTCTACCAACGAGTTACTCAGTTTCGGGAACGTCATCAAGAACGTGTTTAATAGGCATATTAAAGCAGTCAGAGGCTTAAGAGCAGGGAGAGCGGACCGCTTCCTCGGCAGCCCCTGTGCGCGTGGCTAACGCCCCGTGTCGCAGCGCGTGGTGCCCGCTGGACCGGCAAAAGCAGTCTATAGGGCGGCCGAACCACGGAGGGGGTGGAGGTGGTGGCCGAGCTCCCGGGCGCAGTCGAAAAGTGCGGCGCCGGCAAGCAGAGCGGCGCCGACTGCAACCACTGCTGCAGTTACGACTCAGCAGAACATCTTCCAGAAAGCTCTAAATAAACGGTGGTCTTACGAAGAAGGGCGCACTGGTTGGGAAGTTTCCACTGACGGCACGTACAATGATCGAGTAAATCCAAATTCGCTCTACCAGTTATGGTTAGAAGGACATCCGCAAATGGGCTTCATAGCAGAGTCAGATAACTAACCACTTCAGCTGTAAGTAGTTGTATTGTTTCAGAATCACGACTGGTTTCTGCAGTTGTAAGCCCATCTTCAAGGGTACAAGAACCGTGAAGAGCGTGGTCGCTGCACGCTGTGAACAATAGGATGCTGGCAGGTGACAGCAGCACTTACAACCGTGTGGGGCGGCGGCCAAGCGCCTCATGGTTCTGTACACCTCAAGATTGGCTTGTAATTGCCAGTGACTGGTGGTAATTTTGAACCAGAGAAACTATTTACAACTGTTGGTAAAGGCAGTAGGTACAGGCACCCTGGTCTATGGCATGTTCCTTGACTCACCGATGGCGTCCGATAAAGTTCCTCACTGTCGCCTAGTGAACAAAATATAGTCTCCAGTCGCATTAATGTGACCTCCTGAATAACCAACTTACTCAGCGAAAATCGCTGCAATATGTGCAGGTAGAGAGTCAATGAGATTCTGGAAGGCACTGATAGGGATGTGGAGCTGTGTCGACTCCAGTGACGTGGCCAGCTGCGCTAGGTTTCTCGGTTGACGTTCGTTGGCGCGAAAAGCCCAGTCGAGGTGATCCTACAGGTTCTCGATTGGCTTTAAATCAGGGGAGTTTCGTAGTCAAGGCAGTACGGTAAACTCATCTTGGCGCTCTTCCAGCAACACACGTGTACTGCAAGCTGTATGACACGTTGCATTGTCTTGTTGGTAAGTGCCATGCTGCAGAGGAGAAACAAACTGCATGTAGGGATGGATGGACATAGTCTCAAAGGGGAAATGCATACTGTTGTTGATCCAAGGTGCTTTCCAGATTTGACGAGATCACCAACGGAATGAAAGAAGAATTCTCCAGACCGTAAGGCTTCCGCCTCCAGCCTCGGCACTTCCGATTATCTGTCCGATGGAGCATGAACGTGATTCATCTGAAAAGGCCATTTGTCGCCCTTTGGTGGGCTCCAATACAGGCGTGCAAATTCCAGCCCTCGTCGCCGATGAACAGGAGTCATTGTGGATGCATGAATTAGGCTCCTGCCACGAAGATCCATTCGCAGCAATGTTCGATGAGGAGACATTGCTGGTAGCTTCTTGGTTCATCTGGGCGGTACGCTGCTCAGTGATCAACGATTGTGCGTCTATTCGTCCATATTCATCTTCGCAGCCGTGGTTCACCATGTCATTCGCAGCCTGTAGTGTATCACACTTCCCTCGGCGCCCGTTCTGCATAGCGCCGTTTTGACACACGCGATCTACTTTAACCCTGGCGGCAGGTGAACTGTTTACGAACCCTGCCGTTTCAGGAACGCTTCCACCACTGGCCCGAAAGCGAATGACCCTGCCCTTTTGTACGTCAGATAAATCACTTCGATACCGCAAGCTTCCCGCATCCCCTGACGTGCTTGCTTAATATGCCCTCCACTGCTAGTGCTGCCACCTGCCGTCTGTGAGTGGTTATTGTACTTTTACTTCGAACATAGGTGGTGGTCACGTTAATGTGACTGGACCGTGTGTGTGTTTGTGTGTGTGTGTGTGTGTGTACCGTATATGAAACCAGTTTTATTAATGGGCTGAGGTGTTCCTGGCAAATAGATGATAAGTGAAGACAGATGCTTTCAGTTTACAACTGAGATTTATGACAGTCTTATTGCACCGAAATGAGATTTCCAAGGAAGGTTTTTTATGTTTGGTAATGCATGTTTGCTGCTGGATTTTTATTTCTGGCAGTACCTGATGGCATAGTAACTTCAAGCATTTGATAATGGGATAACGTAATCCATAAACATATGGTAAATATATCACACATTCGACAAGTGGTAGTTAACATTCTCAGTATTTGTTCACTAGGTAGTTGTAAGATCGGTTCATAACAGGTACCCATGAAATCTGTTCTCAAAATTCCTTCGCGATTCAAAAACCTGCAACAATTACTTTGATGTTTCAGTGTCTGCTTTAATTTTTTGTGGTTGTTGGGTGACCTAGCGCCTCTGTGACTATATTAAGGATGACTCTCTGACGTACATCTTCAGAAAGTTCGGGAACTATAATCGACATTTCGGACGGCCAGTTTCATCAACATATTGCACATGGTCAACAGTCACATTTGACTGCTTTCCTCGGGCATTTTCATCATGCACTTCTTGAATTGTCTGTACCACTCCCTATCAATACCATCACTCATAACGCCTTGCCATCCGCATGACACAACAGACGTCGAATCTTCATCACAGTGTCTCCTTATGCTTACAGAAGGGAATGACAGGATGTACAGCTGCTGGCTGAAATGTAATCTCAGAAGAGATCAGTGCCTGTTGCTACAATTTGGAGATCGGGATATGGTAGACATGACCTACACCTGAGTAAGAAGGGGAAAGGTAGGTTGGGTAAACTCGTTGTAGAAAATGTACGACGGGCCACCGTCACACAAATCAAGATCCCTACTGTTATTGGTGTGGGTACCTTTTATAGGTTAGAATCAGGATTCATCTGCTCCCATTTCATTTGGTAAAAACTGGAAAGCTGTTATTTTCAGTCAGTGTGATAATTAATTTTAATTTGAGGATAATGAGGAGGCAGGAAATGGTTGAAATGGCTATAAGCACTATGGGACTTAACATCTGAGGTCATCAGTCCCGTAGACTTAGAACTACTTAAATCTAACTTACCTGAGGACATCACACACATCCATGCCCGAGGTAGGATTCGAACCTGCCACCGTAACAGCAGCGCGGTTCCGGGCTGAAGCGCCTAGAACCACTCGGCCACTGCGGCCAGCGAGGGGCCAGGATTTAACAATAATAGCTTTGACGAGTAAATATGAATGCACTGACTTTATGTCCTTACTTCTTAGTAGCATCTTTCTTAGCGTTTTCAAATTTAACCATGTCTGGACCTGTTCCTTGCCTTTCTGAATGAGCTCGGAAATCGCATACGTGATAGGCTCAGGACAGGCTTTGCAGGGTCCATCAAAAGAAAAACCAGGGCTTCACATGCAGCAGGGACAGAAGTTGGGAGAGATGTGTTGACAGGGTGAAAGTTGCATTGCCGGGCGGCACCATGGCAGTCCGCAATTTTGTACAGTATTATAGTCTGTTTTCACTCTGTCCCGAAGAACAGAGTTGTGAGATGGGAAAAAAAACTTACGTCAGCATGTTCATAATAGTTCCTTCATCAGATACGGGTTTGCAGCTTTGCAAAAGAACGTGAAAAGGCCACAGAACTGAGGGAAGTTTTTGTAGAGAAGAGGGAGGAACAGGGAAGTCACTGGAGTTTTTTACACAACGTGCTTTTTTCCAGAATTTTTTTAAATGCTGATGCAATTACGCCATTGGTGAACTGAGAATACTTCTAAAAAGTTTGGTTGATCATGTTGTCTTGGCAGAAAGAAAAGAGTATGCTGTTCATTTATGACAGACAACAAAGGACTTAGAAGCGGGTCTTAGCTCTGACCACATCTCTGTGAACCACTCTCCGCCACTCCCATCAGGGATCCAGCGTTCGAGTCAGAGACGAAGACACCACTCTTTTGGTCTGCCACTGATAATAACGTACGGTGAGCAGTAGTAGCAGCATCGGCACATTAGGAAAATCTCTGTTCAGAAATCAGGTTGTTTTAAGTCCACCAGCGCAATGGTATATTCAATGGTTTCTTTCTTCAGTTCAACTTTCAGCAAAGCAGACACTATGACTAATCAATACGAAGTCGTGAGTTATTTCGCAACGGCAGATGCGTTTATAGGTGCCCAGCTAATCTTCCGGTTGCCAAAGTTAACTCGAAAGTTTGAAATAACCACTTTCGAGTTAACTTTGGTAACCGGAAGATTAGCTTTAGTTGGTACCTATAATAAACTTTTACAGTCACGTTCAGAAAAGAAGAACACGTTGAACGACTAAAGATCTAACGTTCATATTCGCAGGACACGTATATTAGTCTGAACTACAGAAATGAAGAGCATTTCAGTCACCTCGGTGCAGCATGTGTCCTAGTGCCTAACAGGCACAGGGTCCGCCATGGGCCCTGAAAACGTCTCCCTGCGTGTTGGCATCGACACGTATAAGGCGCGAGTGGCGTCCTGTATTAAGCCATCCATGCTGGATACAGCTGGTTCCAACGTTCACCTGTGGTGGTTAGCACTGGGTCACAGCGCTGCACCCGTCGTTTCACCATATCCTTGTCTATTAGCGACAAATCTGGTGATCTGGCGAACCAGGGTAGGGCAAAAGACTGACATCCTGTAACACCAAGACCGTACGTGTTTATGCAGCAGCTGTGGTTGTGCATTGTCCTCCTGAAAAATGACATCTCAGGTGTTGTGCAGAAACGGTGTGGCTACAGGTCGCATGACGTCATTCACATAGGTCACACTGCCCTCGACAAGCACCAACTGTGATTCGGATTTGTGGTTGTACCCACACCATACGGCATTGAGCTGGCGCTGTGTTTTGTGGTAATACAATCTCTGTGATGGCGCTCCCCCTGTCTGCAGCGAACCAAAATGTGGCCATTGTTTTCAAACAGACAGAATCTGGATTCGTCCGAAAATATTTTCTGATGCCATTCCCGTCTCCTGTGACGTCTTTCCATACACTATACCCGTCTAGCATGTTTCTGCACGTTCGTCAAAGATAGGCGAAGAATTGGACGACGCGCATGTAACCTATACCGTAATCAACGGTGACGGACTATCATCCCTGATAGTGAACGATGTGTTACGCTCTCCCACGGGTGCGCCAAACCGAGGAGAACGTAAATATGAACCGAAATGCCATTCGGATGAGGTGTCGATCTTCACGGCGGTTCGTCTTCGTGGTGCGACCTGGCCCATCTCGCGATGTTTTACTCCCTTCCGTGAACCATTCTGTACAGACCCGTTGTAAATTCCGAAAGACTTCGTCGCACGTGAGCAGAAATTTCTCGGATCAATGATCACTTTCTCTCATCCCAATAATGCGCCCTCTTTCAAACTCACTGATTTGACGCTACGGTTCACGCATACGTCTGAGAGGCATCCTGCACGTCTGCTCAAGTCACGCTGATCCATTATCTTCGGTTTATAGCAACAACGACAGCTGCAGGCACATGTTAGCGGTAGATGGAGTTGCGTCGCAATATCGATGTTGACACTGAACCTGCGGGCGGCCATGGTTCAAATGCTAAAATTTTCTGCAGAACATACTAATGAACATGTCCTGTGGATACGAACAACCTATCTCTAGTCGAGCAAGGTGTTCTGTGTTTTTTTTTTCCTGAACATGACTGCATATTTATTTAATGTTGTTTATTGTCAGATAGTTATGTGTGTTTCCGTGTCTGTGCTTGTTTGAATAAATGGATATGTTTATTTAAATCGTGTTTTCTTTTTTAACACCTTAAATATTTTCGTTCTGATATTATGCAATTCTCTACCTTAAGGGACAACAACTTACATTTATCTGCTTTTATTAATCCGTCTGTATAGATTAATGTAGCCTGGGATTTGAGGATGTGTATCTGTCGCATAATTAATTTTCTGTTTCAGGTTTTTACATTCAAAGCGAACGGGGTTTTACAGTGTGTCCCATAAAATTGAGCAACGTTCTATGACGAGTTGTACGAGTGTTTTCCAAGTGACCTTCTTTGTAATGTGGGCTCTCCTAGTTATAATTGAGCTAAATATCTTGCTTCCGTCTTCAGCCCTTACGTGGGAAATGTGACCATCATTTATCCAACTCGACTGATTTTATTCGACGGTTGAAGTCTTTATGCATTGTAACATCTGACCTTTTAGTTGGTTCTCATGTGGTTTCTCTTTTCACCCAGTTATCTTTGGAAGAGTCCTAGTTGTTAAGTGGTCAACTTTTGGATGATAAAATTACTGCGCTGTATCGCCATGTATTGACATCGACATATTTTTTGAACAAACTGACAGTGTGGACATGAGGAGTGCTCTTTCCGCTATTGCCGACAGTCTGTTTATGGAAGGTTTTCAAGATATCGCACTACATGTTTTTTGGAGATTCGTGGATGATATTTTCATTGTTTGGCCACATGGAATGGATGTTTTTAACCGGTTCTTAGATCGTTTTAACTGTCTTAATCCACGTAGCAAATTTTCGATGTAAGTTGAAAAACATGGCAAATTGCCGTTTTTGGATGTTCTAGTACACAAAAAATGGTACATTGGGACATGGCGTATACTATAAACCCACACATATGGACCGCTATCTTCTTTCTACGAGCTGTCATCCACCACGTCCGCGCATGGGAGTTCTGCGTACATTGGTCAAGAGAGCTTATGCCATTTCTGATTCCGAAAATTTGACACAGGATCTGGATGATCTTAAGGCTGTCTTCAAGCTCAACGGGTATATCGATCATCAAATTACTCGTGCTTTTCAGTGTAGACCATCAAGTGAATCAGCGCCGGATACTAGTAAATCAGTTGCTTTTCTACCCTTTGCTGGAAGTATTTCTTCAAAACTTTCTAGAATTCTCAGGAAATATGACATTAAAAGTGTTCTTTTGCCTTTGGCCGAGACAAGGGCACTGTTTGGATCTGGAAAGATGATTTGGGATTCAGAAAGCCTGGAGTGTATAAAATTCCCTGTCATTCTGGAAAGACCTATATTGGACAGACTATTCACACTTTTCATGACCGATGCGTGGAACATCAGCGCCACATATTTTTGCTCTAGCGTAAAACATCTGCCGTCGCTGAACATTGTCTCAATGAAATGCATTACATGTCGTTTAAAGAGACGCAAATTAATGCTCCGGCTTCTCTTTACTGGGATTGTGTGCTCAAAGAAACCATCGAAATACGATTATCTGATGAGCTTATTAATAGAGATAAAGGTTTTCCTTTAAGCAAGACATTAAACACTACTTTATCTGATATAAAAGAACAACGGTCTGATTTTCAACCCTCTAAATCTTAAATTGCGATTTACCACTTTGGCCAGTTTCTACCGCCGGTTGCGCTGCAATTCTTCGCTTCGCAGGGGGCAGCTCCTCCGCTTCTCGCGCAGGCGCAGTGGCCTAGACCCGGGCTATAAAAGAGCTGCCGTTTCTGGTGTTCACTCACTTCCAGCGTGATTGTGGACTCAGTGATCGCAACTGAAGATAGGAGCCAGGTGGATCGCCGTAATATCGTTTGGTTAACACGATTATATCCGGCGGCATACTCGTGAACAGCATAAACTTATAAGACGCCGTTAATATATGCGGAATGACATCCTCTGTACGCTGGTTGGATATTTTGAGTACTGTACCGATAAACCGAAATCTTTCTATGTCTCAACGAATGCGGTCATCCTCTTTCACTTTCCTAAAACTTATTCGATCAATCTACTTGTATGATTCGACCTAATAAGTAATAGAAATCAGAGATCGCACTGAAACATTCAAGCGTTCGTTTAACCCATGCACTGTTCGAGAGAAGAATAGTAAAGAATTAGTATGAAAGTGGTCCGATTAACTCTGTGCGAGCATTAATTGTGAATTGCAGTATAGTCATGCAGAAGCAGAAGCAGATACCATGTGTGACTCCTGACATTGTAATTGAAGAATACTCAGTATTGTACGAGGGGCGTTCAGAAAGTAAGCTCCGATCGGTCGCGAAATGGAAACGACTATGAAAATCCGATAAAGCTTTGCACAGATGTGTTGGGTAGTGTCTCTAGTATAACCCCAGTTAGCATCACGTCGCTCTTCTCATTTCTGAGCTCGCAGTGAGTGCGTAAAGATGTCTAGAAAATAGTGTCTGCCGCCAAGTACGAGGGCCTGGTGAGAAATTTCGCCTGAAGCTATGCAGCTAACATTACATAACTGTCGTGCTGTTTCGTCTTCAAGACAATTCTCAGCCGCATTCTGCAGGGGCAATGAAGATGCTGCTGCATCGTTTTCAAATGGAAATGTGAGATTACCCACAATACAGTCCGCAATTGTCTCCTCCTGAGTTTCATCTCTGGTCACATGAACCGCTGTCTTTGAAGACAACATTTTGACACAGACAACGAGGTGTAGGCCAGCGTGGAGAATTGGCGGAAAGCACTGGCGGCTGCCTTCTATGATGAGGCTATTGAAAAGTTGGTACAACGCTATGACAAAAGTCTAAGTCAGAACGGCGACTACGTAGAGAAGTAGCTGAAAGGTGTAGCTAATTGTTACAAGTAAAACATTTCTGATGTTCACTGTGGTTTCAATTTGGCAATCAATCGGAGCTTACTTTCTGAACAGGCCTCGTAGAATTGTTTTCCTCTTGGTTGTGCCCTCAAGTGCTTGTGTATGTTATATGGAACACAGGGGTGTCTTGAGTGTAGTCTGCCTGGAGGGGCCGTCTGTGGCAGACGTGACATAGCTACCTTCCGGGGAAATGGAGTGGGGGGAGGGGGGGAAGGGAACTGCGCGAAAAATCGACAGCTGCTACGGCGTGGAGATCTGCGGCTGCGGCTCCCTGGAGGAGACTGTGGAGGCTGCCTCTTGGAGAATATGGTGCTGTACGTCCTGCGATGCGAGCTGACCTGCGTACGGGTTGTGATGGTGGCATGGGTGGGACCAGTGGCATCGGTTCTCGTCATTGGTGGCCATCGGCTGTTGGGGGAGGCGCCGAAGAGGGGCTGGGCAGCTGGTCCGTCGGCTACGGCTGCTGTATTGGTGGTGCTGGTGGCGGCGACTGATGCACTGAAACGTCACCCATGCAACGAGTAGATGGCTAATGAAGGGGTCTGTCTAGGTGGTCCGGAATGGGTTGTAGAGGTGGCGGTGGTCCGTGTCGTAGGGTTTGGTGCAGGTGTCGCAGGGTAGCAAAGACGCAATTGAATTCGATGGCGACAGGTTATGTGGCCATTCAAGATGACATCAAAAAGTTGTCGACCCCGGGAACGCTGGATGACGGCGGACAGCCAACCTGCTTTAGTGGCAAAATCTTGGGTCAAGACTAAGGAGCCAGGGAAGAACCGGGATTGTCCAGGAGGAATCTGAATTCTTGGAAATGGCAAGAGAAGATGTAGGAGGATCCTGGGTTGGCGGCCGTGGAGTGCTTCCGCTGGGCTTTTGTCCTCTATCGGAGTGGCTCGATAGGAACTGAGGAATAGCGTCAGAGCATCTACAAGGGAGTGGTCTTTGATATATTTCAGCATTTGTGTCTTGAAAGTTCTGACCAGGCGTTCCGCTACTCCATTGGATTGGGGATGGAAGGGCGGGGTGAGAAGATGTTGGATGCTGTTGTCGGCGCAAAAGGAGAAGAATTCCTGGCTTCGAAATTGATGACCATTGTCCGTGACGATGGCTTTCGGTAATCCTTCCGAGAAAAATATTTTTGGGAGGGCTGATAAGGTAACGTGCGTGGTGATTGCTGAACACCAAACGACATACGGGAAATGGGAAAATGTATCCGTGACTAGGAGCCATTGGTGGTTCAGAAATGGTCCCGCGAGGTCAAGGTGGATGCGTTCCCAGGGACCGTTTGGCATAGGCCAGGGAAGGAATTGTTGGGCATAGACGGTACAGCGCTGCACCATCTCTGTGATGTCAGACGTGAGGCCGATCCAAAAAACATGCCTTCTTGCGAGGGATTTGGTGCGAACGATCCACCAATGCCCTTGGTGAAGAATGTGGAGGATCGTCAGCTGCAGGGATCTTGGAACGATGACCCTCGGTTCTGCTGAATCTAAGTGAAGGAGGACTCCATCCACCACCGAAAGCTGGTGTCGGATGGAATAGTACAACCAGAGGTGGCGCTGATCCTGAGGAGGCGGCGAGGATGGCCAACCATGCAGAACGCGGTGTCGGACGACTCAGAGGAGGGATTCTTCTGCGGTGGCTGCAGCTACTTTGACAGCTGGAACGAGAATGCCTTCAGGGCCTCTTGGACGTCATCATCAATCTGAAAAACGAGGAGGTCCAACTGGTCAAAAGCAGGGTCCGGACCTTGTGGTAGACGTGACAAGGCGTCCGCATTGGCGTGCTGGGAGGTGGTACGGAAATGCATGGTGTAGCGAAATTGGAATAGGAACAACACCCAACGCTGGAGACGTAGGGATGTTTTGGTCGGTAATCGCGCGGAAGGCGCAAATAAAGAGAGGAGCGGTTTGTGGTCAGTAATAATGTGAAAGGACTTGCCATAGAGAAAGGGATAGAACTTGGAACAGGCAAAAACCATGGCAAGTGCTTCTTTCTCGATTTAGGAATATTTGATTTGTGCTGTGGAGAGAGCTTTTGAGATGTATGCTATGGGCACTCTGTGCCATCTGGCAATTTGTGAGACAGGACGGCTCCCACACCATACTCAGAGGCGTCCGTAGCAAGTATCAAGGGAATAGTTGGATCATAAGGCGTGAGACATGGAGCTGCTGTTTGAGGGTATCGAAGGCGGTCTCGCAGACTGGCGGCCAACAAAATGGGACATTTTTGCGGCAGAGGTGGTACAGGGGTGCTGCCACTTGAGCTGCAGAAGGAACGAATTTCCTGTAATGCGAAATTTTGCCTAAGAAGGTTTCAACTGATGAAGGTCCCGGGGACGGGGCAGGTTGTTAATGGCGTCGATGTAAGAGAAAGATGGGTCCATTCTGGGAAATGAAGTGACCCAGATAGGAAGTAGATTGTTGGAAAAATGAACATTTAGAAATATTACATTTCAGACCTGCAGTTCGAAGGCGGAGGAAGAGTAGGTGGAGGTTGGCTATGTGCTCTTCGGAGGAGGACTCCGTGACGTCGTCTAAGTCATTTATACAGCCCGGGATATGAGTGAGAAGTTGTTCAAGGTATCTTTGAAAGATTGCAGGAGCACTGGTTAAACCAAACATGAGTCGGTTTAGTTGGAAGAGGCCGAAAGGAGTATTTATAACAGTGTATTTTTGGCAGGAAAGACCAAGAGGAATTTGGAGGTATGCTTCTGCTAGGTCGATTTTGGTAAAGTAGGAGCCCGCTGCCAATTTGCGAAAAAGGTCTTCCGGTCGTGGAAGGGGACAGTCGTCAACGAGAAGCTGTGGGTTGACTGTAGACTTAAAGTCATCGCAGAGGCGGCGGCCTGGCTTCTGCATGATGACTAAAGGCGTTAACCACAAGCTGAACCGCATGGGCTGGAAAACCCCTTCATCTTGAAGACTTTGGAGGTCTTCTTTGAGCGGCTGTTGTATGCTACTGGTACCTGGCGTGCCCAGAAAAAGCGGGGCCGGCCAGCGGGACGCAGTTGGAGCGAGGCCTCAAAGTCCTTGGCGCAGCCTATGCCCCATGGAAAGAGGTCCTTGAATTCATTACAGAGTGCATGACCTTCAGGAAAAGGAACGTGCTGTGACACTAGGTGAACATCGTCCACAAATGGAAAATCCGAATAAGCGGAGGGCATCCAGTCAGAATAAGTCTGCTGTGGAGGAATTGTTGACAACCAGAAACGTGACTGGACAGTGAACCGATTTTTACTTGACTCGAGCCGTGAATTGTCCTAGGAAAGCTATCTCCTGTTTATTGTACGCCAGTAGGCGCTTAGGGGCTGGAGAGAGGGGTGGTGAACCAATGTTGGCATATGAAGTGTAATTAATCAAGGACACTGCTGCGCCTGTGTCCACTTGCAGACGCAGAGGCTTGCCATAGTGACGTCTATAAAATTTTTTGATGTCGAGGAGTTGTCTACCTGGTTGACGTCCATTGGAGTGTTGTTCAAGCCGTCTGGATATGGCCTGGGCTGGCGGTTGCTGGAGGTGGTGGTTTCTGCGCGACAAACGGCCGCTAAATGGCCTTTCCTGCCGCAGTGTGTGCATTGCGCCCAGCGGCTTGGGAAATCTTCTCTATCATGTGTTGAATAGCAGGTGGGGCAGGAGGGCAGGTGGAGATGATTCCCACGACGACGTTGCTGGTTGTGTTGTGGTTGCTGAAGCGATTTCTGGCTCCGGCCAGGATGGTGCGACTCGGCGTCTTGTTGTGGAGGCGGTCTCCGACCGTGGTGGCGTTAGGAGCGCGGCGTTGACCCAGGATTGCTGCGACGTCTTCGGTGTCCGTCGTGGCGTCGTCACGGATTGCTGCTACATTTGCCCAGGATTCCAGTCGACGATCGGCTGCTGTATAAATTTCGAACTTATAGGCTAGTTCTGCTCGAGGGACGGGTCTTCTAACTCGAGGGCGTCGTGGCGGAAAGCGGTGGCTGGCGCTGCCTGTATTAAGTGGTCAGGCACCATGTCATCAGCGTATGATTCGTTGGAAAGACGTGTGTGAAACTTACATTTCCTGCTGAGACCTTTCAGCTCGGCGGCCCACTGGCGATAGGTCTGCTCGCGTTTCTTCCGGCATTGGTAGAACTCGACGCGGGCTGTGAGTACATGATATCGGCGTTTGTAGTAGGCATTTAACGTCGCACAGGTGGCAGTGAAGGTGAGGGAGTCGGGGTCCAGCGGCTGTAGTTTCCTGAGCAGGACGTACATCTTCGATTGGTTCCATGACAAGAAAAAAAGCGCGCTGCCTGTCTTCTTGGGTGACTTGATGAATCGTGACGTGTTGCCGGATACGTCGTTCGTATGTTTCCCATTCTTCAACTTCATCGTTGAATGCCTTGAACGGCGGTGGCGTCGCGGGGCGGTGGAGGCTTCGGATTTCGGCGATCAGTTGTGTCTGAGTTTCCAAAAACTGGTGCAGAAGTCCTTGAAAGAATTGTTGCCATTCTGTAGGTGCTTCTGTCGTAACCATGATGTCCGTCGGTTCGTTCCACTATACCTGTCGCCACTGAAGAATACTCAGTATTGTAGAACACTCAGTATAATGTCGTTTATTGAAACTGAACTACACTTCTCGAACAATCACTATATACACACAAAAACAAATAACTTGTAGACGACCATTCATCAAGGGCGTCGATGAGGTCTGTCGGAGCTGGTCCTAGTTCGGCGAGGAACTGGCTGTACTGCTGCCGCACTGGCCTGATAAAGCCGTCGGAGGCCGGTGAGTACTCCATCGTTGTATCTGTGAGGCGACCTCTGCAGGAAAAGGTTCGCATTAGTCTCTAGCGCCGGCCGGTGTGGCCGTGCGGTTCTAAGCGCTTCAGTTTGGAACCGCATGACCGCTACGGTCGCAGGTTCGAATCCTGCCTCGGGCATGGATGTGTGTGATGTCCTTAGGTTAGTTAGGTTTAAGTAGTTCTAAGTTCTATGGGACTGATAACCTCAGAAGTTAAGTCCCATAGTGCTCAGAGCCATTTGAACCATTAGTCTCTAGCAAGTTCTGTTTGTTTTGAAGAATTGTTTTCAGCCCGCATCTCGTGGTCGTGCGGTAGCGTTCTCGCTTCCCACGCCCGGGTTCCCGGGTTCGATTCCCGGCGGGGTCAGGGATTTTCTCTGCCTCGTGATGGCTGGGTGTTGTGTGCTGTCCTTAGGTTAGTTAGGTTTAATTAGTTCTCAGTTCTAGGGGACTGATGACCATAGATGTTAAGTCCCATAGTGCTCAGAGCCATTTTTTGAAGAATTGTTTTCCTTGTGGTTGCGCCTGCAGGTGCTTGTGTATGTTAGATGGTACACAGGGGTGTATTGAGTGTAGTCTGCCTGGCAGGGGCCGTCTGTGGCAGACGTAACAGTAATCATAATTATTAAGTTCACAATTTTTATGCACTCTTACTTCGTTACGTATGTTTCCATGCTGAAATTTTTTTCCACCACGAAATCTATGACTACTTCCTTCTAGTAGGCACCGTTACATGCGGTCGTTGCTAAGATGCTAACCCAGACAGCAGTATTCGTTCACCAAACTCAGAAGACCGCAGATGCCGATTCCTAGGTTTATGCTGTCTCTCTTGAGTTCCAGAAGGCATTCGACACAGTTTGGCACTGCCACCCAATGAACGATATTCGAGCGTACTTAATAACTGAGCAGCTGATAACGTGAAGGGAAGGTTTAAAATATCACGTTTTGTCAGTTATTAAACAAGTTTGGCAGCCGTGGATGCAGTTGGTAATATCAGACTCCCATGAAAACGAACTGTCCAGCGTGGCTCGTTCGCGCTCCTTTTCTATCTCCGTATCCGAGCAGAGCAGCGACACCTGCAGCAGCAGAAGAAGAGGCAGCGCTTGCTGGCTCGAGAGGGCGGCCGCGCAGTGCCGGGACGAGAGCCGGCTGCGGCGAGGCGATCGATGGCGCTGCACTCTCGCGGCCACGGCGGGCTCCGCTCCTCTGGTCCGGCCCAGCCAGCGACTGCCCGGTCTCGGCTGCAAAGGCAGCGGTGCGCTAGAAGGGCCGTCCTCTGACTAGACGAGTGCTACGAGACAAGAGCAGAGAACGCTACACTCTGTCACGCACTGTTACATTTTGAACTACTAAATGTAACATCGTAATGCAACAAAAGTAATCAGTCCAAATCGCAAGTGGTCTTTATTCTTCTGCTATGGCAGGGGCGGCCAGGGATACGGCTCGCGATTCACGGCGCGCAGCCTGCTAGCTGCACATTCCCGCCCTACCCGCGCCCTCCAACGCCACGGAACGCTGTCTGAGAGTGCGGGGGGAGCAATTGTAAATGTGCTGCGATTAAATGACAATGCAGTCGCACTGCATACTACTTGGTTTTAGATCACAACCAAAACAAATTTTCAGTATTATTTAATTACTTTTGGGGGCGTCGCGTGGACAGACTTTCGCACTTTAGGTTACCATGTAGTCATGACTTATTTCGTTTCACAATCAAAAAAAGAGCTTTCAGACTCATTAGTTGACTGTATTATTTTAGCGCTTTCGCAACCTCATTACGGAGGCTCGGAAACTCTATCTGAGGAAAACAATTTATACGTCCTGGACAGTTTTAATGCTTTAAAACTGTAATTACATTGCAGATTATTTAGTTACATCTTCACATGAACAGAGACGCTTCCAACTAAAATGGCAAACGGTATCGAAAACAGCTCAACCCAGATGTAAGAATCGCAGTGTCCTCAAAACGTTTAGAGAACTGTCCGTGCAGTTCTTTCAGGGTTACGATGAAAATTTCAGACCTCGTGTTTGCGTTAACACCAGTGACCTTGGGGAACTGGACTGTGTTTGTCGGACTTTGTCCCTTCAGCAATACGATTTTCTGTCTAATGCATCACAGTCAAGTGAGAAATAAACTCTTTCCACCTCCACTTTCTTACTGTAGGCAGTGTGCAGTCAAGTCCATCTAAAATGCGAGATTCTGCAATCCATTCCGCATGTTCTAATTGTCTTTCCTGCACTCATTTTCTCTTCATAAATTCAGCAATGAGGGTTTTAAATCATTACAGGCATGCCCCCTGAGTTAACCAACGTACTTTGGAATAATATATAAAGTCTTCATATCCTTCCTTCATTTTCATTGAAAATTGTAACAACTGAAACTGGAACAATGCGTGTGGCTTCAGAAATTTCACCATTCGTACCATTACTTCACATGCTCTTTAGCTGAAAATTTGACATGAAGTCCATCTTGATGTACAGAATAGTTTATCCCGTGTAACTATCGTTCTAATTTTTTTCGCTTTCATTTCCAACTAAATTTTTAAATTCTTTCTCCATGGTATTTATTGTCGTTTCATAGCAGATCTGGACTACCCACCGATTATGTGACAGACTGCCCCTTCTTGTATAAACAGTCACTGGACCTGTGAATAATATTCATACTATAGACAAAAAGCGAAGGGCAAACATTGCTCAAACCACGATTCTGCCGAACTGAAGGGAGTTGTGCCGACCGAAAAATGCCACATCGCAAAACTGAATGAGATATCCCGCTGTACCGGATACATCCGACCGAGAAAACCCGAGACAGGCCGAGTCTCGGCCCACACGCGGCTACAACACTCGGCTCACTCACGGCTTGTCATACTGTGGTCGCCCATATGGTATGGTAAGCCGGTGTAAGTCGTACATCTACCATCGTCAGACCCGTATCATCTCCAATGGTGATGCACATACCCAGTTTAAGAGCGTTTCACGACAACGGTTGCGTCCATCGTCTCCGTGCATCATCAGTGTAGTCGTTACTTGTCTCATAATGGTCTGTGTATGACTGAAACCGGTCACCATACCAAAATAAATAAATAAGTAAAAATTAAAAAATTAAAAAATAAAAACCATTTAAACCAGTGAAATATTTAGCACTAACTGATCGTTTTTGTCACTTTTTCCACACAGGCTGAAAGCCTAACTTTGCATCTCTTTAGCTGATTCATGTAGTGTAGGCGGGGAAATCTTCACAGTAATTGGCCCAGATATATGAGTGTTTTATAATTAAGTGCAATTACCAACATTGGAGAAAATCACCTCCTTTACATCCTCCACATTGAAGACATTCGCATACCACCTCTCTCCCAGCCCCATCATTGCCCACTTCCTGCAACATGCCTACGACAAAACCTACATATAGTTGAGTCGGCTTGATGCCTGACATTTCTAGTAGACTGGGCGCAGCAGTTTCGTGAGCCTGCATCAACCAATAACATAATGCAACGTCTCTGTGACAGCGCTTGAGTGTTGTCACAGGTTTTTCAGACGGCTGCTGTTTTCGCCTGCAGCCGTTACCACTTCGCGTTTGAAAGCTGGCAGCAGCACTGCGAGCTCTCAGGGGCCTTCTTACAACGTCTCAACTATAGCTACTCACCACGACCTACTCTACAAGCCTCTCACGACTCTCCGACGTCACTTGTGGCTCCTAGTCACCTAGTATGATAGCAGCATATACGTAGAAACTTCCAGTAAACCCTCAGAAAAGTCAGTCCACCATATTCGGTCTCACCACTCAGCGCTTCTGAGTCCTCATTTACACATCTCCACCTACAACCAGCCGATGTCTCTGACTAGCACAGTGAAATATTTAGCACCGACCCTTCACAGAAAACTAACGTACACTCCTGGAAATTGAAATATGAACACCGTGAATTCATTGTCCCAGGAAGGGGAAACTTTATTGACACATTCCTGGGGTCAGATACATCACATGATCACACTGACAGAACCACAGGCACATAGACACAGGCAACAGAGCATGCACAATGTCGGCACTAGTACAGTGTATATCCACCTTTCGCAGCAATGCAGGCTGCTATTCTCCCATGGAGACGATCGTAGAGATGCTGGATGTAGTCTTGTGGAACGGCTTGCCATGCCATTTCCACCTGGTGCCTCAGTTGGACCAGCGTTCGTGCTGGACGTGCAGACCGCGTGAGACGACGCTTCATCCAGTCCCAAACATGCTCAATGGGGGACAGATCCGGAGATCTTGCTGGCCAGGGTAGTTGACTTACACCTTCTAGAGCACGTTGGGTGGCACGGGATACATGCGGACGTGCATTGTCCTGTTGGAACAGCAAGTTCCCTTGCCGGTCTAGGAATGGTAGAACGATGGGTTCGATGACGGTTTGGATGTACCGTGCACTATTCAGTGTCCCCTCGACGATCACCAGTGGTGTACGGCCAGTGTAGGAGATCGCTCCCCACACCATGATGCCTGGTGTTGGCCCTGTGTGCCTCGGTCGTATGCAGTCCTGATTGTGGCGCTCACCTGCACGGCGCCAAACACGCATACCACCATCATTGGCACCAAGGCAGAAGCGACTCTCATCGCTGAAGACGACACGTCTCCATTCGTCCCTCCATTCACGCCTGTCGCGACACCACTGGAGGCGGGCTGCACGATGTTGGGGCGTGAGCGGAAGCCGGCCTAACGGTGTGCGGGACCGTAGCCCAGCTTCATGGAGACGGTTGCGAATGGTCCTCGCCGATACCCCAGGAGCAACAGTGTCCCTAATTTGCTGGGAAGTGGCGGTGCGGTCCCCTACGGCACTGCGTAGGATCCTACGGTCTTGGCGTGCATCCGTGCGTCGCTGCGGTCCGGTCCCAGGTCGACGGGCACGTGCACCTTCCGCCGACCACTGGCGACAACATCGATGTACTGTGGAGACCTCACGCCCCACGTGTTGAGCAATTCGGCGGTACGTCCACCCGGCCTCCCGCATGCCCACTATACGCCCTGGCTCAAAGTCCGTCAACTGCACATACGGTTCACGTCCATGCTGTCGCGGCATGCTACCAGTGTTAAAGACTGCGATGGAGCTCCGTATGCCACGGCAAACTGGCTGACACTGACGGCGGCGGTGCACAAATGCTGCGCAGCTAGCGCCATTCGACGACCAACACCGCGGTTCCTGGTGTGTCCGCTGTGCCGTGCGTGTGATCATTGCTTGTACAGCCCTCTCGCAGTGTCCGGAGCAAGTATGGTGGGTCTGACACACCGGTGTCAATGTGTTATTTTTTCCATTTCCAGGAGTGTAGAATGCACGCCTCCATATCATCCAACACACTGCCTGAATCCGGGTGACAGGCCGGTACATCAGTTCTGCAGCCGTCTACTGTTACCTTCACCTATAAATCCTTCATCCACCCCATCCTACAACTAATTTCTGCCTCATCTAAATTCTACAAATCTCTTGAAATCCTGGAAATACGTGCACTCCACCTTGCCTTCCATATCCAACTGATACCCTAAACCAGCTTGTTCAATTCACACATTTATTCTCATTATGAAGCACCTTTGGACATTAGTCGCAAAACTCAGTACAGGAACCCAAACGAAAGACCAAATACCTTGCTAAGCCACTACATCCATATGCCGCCTTTCATGCACCTTCAAGCCTTATCCAGCATTTTCAGCCGGAATTTCAGCCAGCTTCCACTAATTACCAGTGAAATCTGTCGCGAGATGTACACTTGTTTCCTGCTGCAGTCACTACGCTCTCCCGCACGCCATTCTTCCTTCAACCTCAGCGGCTTACAGTCGGTACCTGCTGTTCTTCAGGGCCCCACAGCCATACTCATGATGCCATCATTGTCATACACTACAAGCATCGTCAAAATACCATAGGAGCACTATCATCAGCGATTACGTTTTAGCTGTAATTCAATATAATCTAAAAGGTCTTTAGATTCGTAAAAATAGTTCACCAATCTGTATAAAAAATTCCGGATCAATGAGACTAGGATTCGAGCACCGAGCGTTCCGTAAAAACTTTACGAACAGAAACTTCATCCATCCAAGCAATCGAGAATTAAGACGATTTTTGCTTGTTATCAATATCAGCACCGACAAGATATACAAATATGTCACATAAAGAACGACCTAACGCACCAGTTGTCCAGGATTTGGCTCTATGCCCCACAGGAAGGGAGCTAACAACGGCGTGAATCAATCCAAAGCCGAATAACGTCTTGTGTAAGCGTCAGAGGTGGACCAACGCGTTACTCACTTTCTCAATTTGTGAAGCTGTTTCTCTTGAATAAATTCTGTTCGGATGATTCTTTCGTAGTGGGTCGTGCTTTTCTCCTGTCTTAGAATGTATTATGAAAGAAGCAGAAGAAAGGACATGCTTCGCATTTTTTTTTTTTGTTTTTTGTCTCTGTGGGGCTCTTAACATAATAAGACTTGGAAAATCACAAAATGTTTTCTTGTGTTGCTTACCGACTAAAGGGAGTTCCTCTTATAAATTACACGGATGTGATACTGAGTTTTCAGAAAGAATAACTGTGAATTTCCTGAAGTCAATTAAAGAGGCCACAGGTAGACTGGAAGAGTGAAAGTAACATACCATTCAGTTAGCTGGTTCTTGAATTTCAAAAACTTCAAAAAACATGCGGTGTCAACGACAACGACTGTGAGATGACTTCAATAAGGCAGTTGCAAGTTCTGTTCCAGTATGATAGGAGGAAAGGAACGATTTGTAGTGAAACAGTGTTATTGAAGTACACTAATATATGTGAATTTTAAAGAGGAGTTGCGGGCAATTAAAAGTAGTCCTACGTGAGAGGGTTGTAATTACTTCTAAGCATACAACTGCTAAGTTCGTTTGGCTGCCGTTCTGTGATCTTATATGATTGATGTAAATTTAATAAAGGAAATGCTTAACAGTTTGCTACAAATGTGTGCAAGCTATGCAGGCAAAACATGCAATCATTAATGCAATCGTTTTTGTATAGATAATGCACAATGTCTTACAGCCAAACGAAGCACTGTAACATTTTATGAAAATAAAATGCAAATTTTCCGAGTACGCCTTCACGATTACGACATCATTTCTATCCTCCGCAGCAGCAGATGAAATATACACTACTGGCCATTAAAATTGCTATACCACGAAGATGATGTGCTACAGACGCGAAATTTAACCGACAGGAAGAAGATGCTGTGATATGCAAATGATTAGCTTTTCAGAGCATTCACACAAGGTCGGCGCCGGTGGTGACACCTACAATGTGCTACATGAGGGAAGTGTCCAACCGATTTCTCATACACAAACAGCAGTTGACCAGCGTTGCCTGGTGAAACGTTGTTGTGATGCCTCGCGTAAGGAGGAGAAATGCGTACCGTCACGTTTCCGACTTTGATAAAGGTCGCGATTGCGGTTTATCGTATCGCGACACTGCTGCTCGCGTTGGTCGAGATCCAATGACTGTTAGCAGAATATGGTATCGGTGGGTTCAGGAGGGTAATACGGAACGCCGTGCTGGATCCCAACGGCCTCGTATCACTAGCAGTCGTGATGACAAGCATCTTATCCGCATGGCTGTAACGGATCGTGCAGCCACGTCTCGATCCCTGAGTCAGCAGATGGGGACGTTTGCAAGACAACAACCATCTGCACGAACAGTTCGATGACGTTTGCAGCAGCATGGATTATCAGCTCGGAGACCATGGCTGCAGTTACAGACAGGAGCGCCTGCGGTGGTGTACTCAACGACGAACCTGGGTGCACGAATGGCAAAACGTCATGTTTACGGATGAATCGAGGTTCTGTTTACATCATCATTATGGTCGCATCCGTGTTTGGCGACATGGCGGTGAACGCACATTGGAAGCGTGTATTCGTCATCGCCTTACTGGCGTATCACCCGGCGTGATGGTATGGGGTGCCATTGGTTACACGTCCCGGTCACCTCTTGTTCGCATTGACGTAACTTTGAACAGCGGACGCTAAATTTCAGATGTGTTACAACCCGTGGCTCTACGCTTCATTCGATCGCCGCTAAACCCTACATTTCAGCAGGATAATGCACCACCTCATGTTGCAGGTCCTGTACAGGCCTTTTTGGATACAGAAAATGTTCGACAGCTGCCCAGGCCAGCACATTCTCCAGATCTCTCACCAATTGAAAACGTCTGGTCAATGGTGGCCGAGCAACTGGCTCGTCACAATACGCCAGTCACTACTCCTCATGAACTGCGGTACACGCCATTCAAGCTCTGTTTGACTCAATGCCCAAACGTATCAAGGCCGTTATTATGGCCAGAGGTGGTTGTTCAGGGTACTGATTTCTCAGGATCTATGCGCCCAAATCACGTGAAAATTCAATCACATTTTAGTTCTAGTATAATATATTTGTACAATGACAACCCGTTTATCATCTGCATTTCTTCTTGGTGTAGCAATTTTAATGGTTAATAGTGTATCTTTGTATTTTAATGCACGACGGCAGTGGTGATGTCGCCTTAAAATGATCGAGGAGGCATGGAAAGATGTAGCAGTCCTATCTGCAGTTTCAAGACATGTTTTTATGTATCCTAGCGAGAAGCGCACCTAGAGAAAAGTGTTTTACTAGCAGTGGCATGTTATTAACATATCACGGCATCCAATTAAATACAGAACGTGTCAGTGAGGTACTGCTGATTAGCAGTGACTGTAAATTTTCTTCTTTTGCGAACATGTGCAAAATATGAGAAGCTCCTGCTGAAAATATGTGTTGCTCTTCGTAGGTTTTCTTTGCACAGACATTCGCTCCTAGACTTCAGGGATAATATTTATTTAATTTGTGTCTAGTTTCCTGAAAATGCAGGGAGAATAAATGTTGTGTTTAAGTCTTATATTTTTTCTGTGATTTTGATGAAATAGCGAACTATTTTCCATGTTCTGTATGTGCTTGCTTTGTCACGCAAGCGTTCTTGGAAACGTTAGTTTATGTTATAAAAGAGAGAGAAAGAAAGAAAGACTGAAAGGACAAAGGGGGGGGGGGGAGAGAGAGAGTGACAGGCGTTGTGTGGCAATATGTCATCAGCGGGCGACGACCGGTCACGCTGGATTATTCGCACATCCGGAGTCCAGACATCAGACATGGAACGAGTCCGAGACCGAGCACAGTCATGCGGTGCCTGACAGTAGTTGCTCGGTCTTCCGTTCAGCAGGCGAGTCGTAACTGGTCAAACACTGGGCGGCTCAGCGCACTGATCCGGAACTCCAAAAACCTCATTTATTTTGATCTGTTTATTTATTTTGAAACATCTGTTAAGTAAGTATAATCTTTGCCTGAAGAAAGCTTTTGTCGGTAATCAGCCTGGCGCATCATGGGAAACTGAAATAACCACTAACACAAAAAGAAGGACAAGTGAAAGTACATTATAATTGAAGCAAATACGTTCCCGTATACAGCGTCCGCGTAAGAGCCGTCTACGAGTCAGCCTTAAATGTTCGGTTAAGAGTTGCCTCAGATTTTTTTGTCAAATATTGTCCTAATGCGTACAAACTTTTTTGAAACTTACGCTTCCCTATTACATCCCTGCCTGATACAGCGCAAATTTCCCTTATGGGCAATGTTTGGAGAATGTGGCAGTCATATCGCAAGGCACCAGTACACTTTTCTGCTGATGTGTAAGATAATATCCAACGCTACAGTACGGTCCACGATTTTCACTGCCAGTATTTGACCGGCAAGGGGAAGAGAAGTACCAGACCAGCAGATGTGGCGCCAATGTACTGGTTTAGAATACAAACGTCTCCGCAGGGTCTCATGAAGTGAGGGCATGTGGCTCTGCTGATGCTGTTCTGTCCGTCGGATGGTAACGTTAAGCTTACTGGCTCTCTTGGTGATATTCGCGAGGAGTAGACTATGTGGCGACACAGGGTTTCAACCTGCCCCTTCTCTCATCATCATAATCATCACCATACAACACAAATATTACACTCCATTACACACACACACACACAGACACACAGTCACACACACAAACACACATACAATACATACATATAGTATGCCAAATACTGTAATGGAGCATGTTGCAAATAAATAAACAAAGTACGTGGTGTCCAAGTAGACTATGTGGCGACACAGGGTTTCAACCTCCCCCTTCTCTCATCATCATAATCATCACCATACAACACAAATATTACACTCCATTACACACACACACACAGACACACAGTCACACACACAAACACACATACAATACATACATATAGTATGCCAAATACTGTAATGGAGCATGTTGCAAATAAATAAACAAAGGCAAAATATGTCGAACCGGGCTTGTACCACGACCTCCAAGACCACCTGACCGAAGTTCTCTGGATTTTTCTGTGAAGTCAACTCAAAAATAAAGTGTACAACACTACCATCGAAAAAATGGAAATAACTGTAATAGTGAACTGAACAGTCTTTAACGATGTACCAAATGATAAGTGGGTGTCTGAAAGAAATAGTAACGTACTGCAAGGACGACTGCAGCATTTCTTCAAAAGTCCAGGACGATTCTGTCCACACAACTGTTAACAGCGACGAGACTGTAATAAACTGTAACATGTTGAAGCAGTACTAAGATAGGATATGTGCGAAATTTCAACCCAGTTTTATGGGACTCGATAAAATACTTTACATTTCAAATACATTTGTATAAGGGGCGACCTAAACGTTTCCGTTTGAGGGTTTGCTGCAGCGTATATGCAACGTGGGGCGGCTCCGATGCGGGTACATAAACAATGACATGTAGACAAGGGATTAATGTGGCGTTCGTATCATTTCAACTTGTATGTTGTAAATACGAAAACATCAACTATGGCGATGTTATTACCAATTGCGTCCAAACAGGACCAACGTGCGGAACCTACATCATTTTACAACAATTGCTTTGTCATAGTTCTTAGGATAAGTTTTGAATTATAGATATTTTACTAACAACGAAACAGTTCCTTGCTTTTTCGCCTTAGTCGTTACAATGAAGCGAAAAATCATTAGAACGACGAAAAGAAACATTTTCCTCAAACCAGCCAAATTAATGGTCCAGGCACTCCACAGTGATTACTATTTTTTATTTAGACAGAGCTTCGATGGAGTAAGAAATCCTTATGGTCCTTACTCTGCTTATTCTGTTGCATTCCGAGCACACTTACAGCATCAGCATTTCGTAAGACTGATAATGCACAGTTGACTAAAATTTGTGAACACCATTGCCGCCCGATGTGGCCGAGCGGTTCTATGCGCTGCAGTCTGGAACCACGAGACCGCTACGGTCGCAGGTGCGAATCCTGCCTCGGGCATGGATGTGTGTGATGTCCTTAGGTTAGTTAGCTTTAAGTAGTTCTAAGTTCTAGGGGACTGATGACCTCAGAAGTTAAGTCCCATAGTGCTCAGAGTCATTTGAACAATTTTTTGTGAACACCGTTCTCCTGGTAAACCTCAAATAACATTAAGGTTTTCTTTTTTTTTTTTCACCTCCGATTAGCTCTCGCAACCTGCGTTCTCACTATTTTCTGCCCGTATTCCAGTCTCTTTCTTCCTCTGCAGCTTTTACCCTCTACAGCTCGCTGAAGTATCATGGAAGTTATTTCCTGATGTGTTATCAGATGTCCTATCACCCTGTTCCTTCTTCCTGACAGTGTCTTCCATATATTGGTTTCTTCGCCAATTCTGCGGAAAACTGCTTCGTGCCTCACCTGATCAATTCATCTAATTTTAAATATTCTTCTGTTGCACCAAATCTGAAATGCTTCGATCTTCTTTTCCCACAGTCCATATTAGACCACCGTACAATGCTGTGCTCCAAAAATACGTTCTTAGAAACTTCTTCATTAAATATTCATATACTGTACTAGCAGACTTCTTTTGGCCCTGAACGCCCTTCTGGGCAGTGCTAGTATGATTTTTATTTCCTTAGTGCTTTGGCTATTATGGGTCATTTTGCTGCATAGGTAGCAGAATTCCTTAACTTCGTTCGCTTCGTTGTCACCAATTCTGATATTAAGATTTTCGGTATTCACGTTTATGTGGCTTTCCATTAATTTCGTGTGTCCTCGATTTACTCTTAATCTGTATTCTGTGCTCGTTAGACAGTTCATTCCATTCAGCAGATCATGTAATTCTTCTTCACTTTAACTGGGGACAGTGTGTTATCAGCGAATCTTATCACAGATATATTTTCACTCGCTTCTTTCCGTTCTTCGATGTTTCGATTGAAGAGTAGGGGCGAAAGACTAAATGCCTATCCAACCCCCCTTTTTAATCCGAACACTTCGTTCTTGGTCTGCCACTCTTATTGCTACCTCTTGGTTCTTATACACGTAGTGCATTGCCTGTCTTTATCTATACCTTATCCCTATTTTCCTCAGAATTTCGAACATCCTGCGCCATTTCACATTGCCGATCACCTTTTGCAGTCAGACAAATCCTACGAACCCATCTTTATTATTCTTCACTCTTGCTGTCACAATCAGCTGCAACATCAGAAGTGCTTCTCTTGCGCCTTTAGCTCTCCTAAAGCTAAAGTGATCGTCATCTAACATATCCTCAGTTTTCTTATCCATTCTTGAGTGTTCTTGTATTATTCTTGTCAGCAACTTGGCTGCATGAGCTGTTAAGCCGACTGTGCACTATACTCTCAAATGGTTCAAATGGCTCTGAGCACTATGGGACTTAACATCTGTGGTCATCAGTCCCCTAGAACTTAGAACTACTTAAACCTAACTAACCTAAGGACATCACACACATCCATGCCCGAGGCAGGATTCGAACCTGCGACCGTAGCAGTCACGCGGTTCCGGACTGCGCGCCTAGAACCGCTAGACCACCGCGGCCGGCACTATGCTCTCACTTTTGCCTCTTGCACTCTTCGGAATTATGAGGATGTTGTTTAACAGATAGGCAGATCGTTTATCGCAAGACTCATACATTCTACACGAAAACGTTAACGGTCGTTTCTTTGCCACTTTTCTCAATGAGTTTATTAATATCTGATGGAACATTAACAGTCGCTCCTGTCTTATTCGATCTTACGGCTTCCAAAGCATCGATTCCTGGTTCTTCTTCTAGCACGTCGTCTCCCCAACCGTAAGAGTCTTCAGCGTACTCTTTCCGCTAATCTGATGTCTTCTCTACATTAACAGTGGAATTAGTACTGCACACTTAGTGTTACCAGCCTTTAATATCATCGAAGACTGTTTTTACTTTTCTGTATACTGAGACAATCCTTCCGACCATCACTTCTTTTTCGATTTTTCACATTCTTCATGTAGCCGTTTGGCCTCAACTTCCCTGCACATCCTATTTATGTCATTCCTATTGCACATCTGTATTCCTTCTTTCATCGATTAGATGAAGAATTTCTTCTATTACCCACGACTTATTCGTAGCTTTCTTTTTTTCCCTATGTTTTTCTTTCCAGTTTCTATGATTGCCCTTCTTAGAGATGTCCATACCTCTTCAACTAAACTACCTACTGAGTCAATGGTTATTGCAGTATCTATAATCTCAGAGAACTTCAAGTGTATCTCCTCAGTCCTTAGTACTTCCGTATCCTATTTATTTGCACGCTGATTCTTCCTGAGTAGTCTCTTAAACTTGACCATATTCTTCATCACAACTAAATTTTGATCTGAGTTTGTATCTGATGCTGGATACGCCTTACAATCCAGTATCTGTTTTTGGAATTTTTGTCTGATAACATACCTCCTCCTCTTGTGACTCTCGAATAGAGTATTCGTTCTTACGAGCTATAATTTGTGGCAGACTCAGTTAGCCCTTCTCCTCTGTTATTTCCAGTACCAAGTTCATGTTCTCCCGTAACCATTTCTCCCTCTCGTTACCCTGCAAAGGCGTTCCTGACCCTCATTATTAGATTTTCATCTCCCTTTACATACCGAATCACCCTCATATACTTTCTCTGTCTCTTCAACTTCGGCTTGCGACATCGGCATGTATAGGTGAGCTAACGTTGTCACTGTTGGTTTACTGTCGATTCTCATGAGAATAATCCTATCATTGAACAAAGTAACTCTCTCTCTGCCCTACTTACAAAATTCATAGCGAATCCTACGCCCGATTAGAACAGTTTCTCCTGTTGTTAAAATTACCCTCTACTCAGCTGACCAGAAATCCTTGTCTTCTTGTCTTGTTTCCATTTCGCTTCGCTGACTCCCACTATATCTGGATTGAGCCTCAGCATTTCCCTTTTCTAATTTTCTAACTTCCCTACCACGTCCCACGCCGCGACTCGTAGAACGGTATCCTTCGTTGGTTTTTCGATCTTTTTCTCAGGGTCACCTCCTTGTTGGCCATCCCCTCCCAGAGATCGGAATGGGGGCTAGTCCGGAAACATTTGCCCATAGAGAGATAATCATGACACTCTTTCAATTACAGGCCACATGTTCTATGGATATATATTACGTTTCTTTAATTCATGGATTTACATTACCCTCTGGAATCTCTAGCCGTCAATTACCGATAATTCTTCTGCCTGTTACGGGCAGTTTCCCACACCAGGAGCAAGACAGTGCGCTGAACCTCTGTCTGCTCCTCGCCCTCATTGACAATGCCGTTGGCAGAATGAGGATGCCGTATTATGCCAGAAGTCTTCTTCCGCCATTTGTGATGATTTTTATTCGAAATTTAAGCAGTGGTGTGGTTCGTACACTTGACATAGGACGTTTTGATTACTAATCAAAGACGCTACGCCCGGACTAAGGGTATCCGACGATTCCCTTAAAAATATTTTCTACAGCAGAAAACATTCTTTATCAAGAACCACACTGATTGCTCTGGGTGAAATATGAATTATATCGACAATCTTTTCGTTGTCCTCCTGAAAGTCAGGTATGTAATTATGTCCTGGCCAAGAGTCAGACAAGTGCAATAAATTAATTTTTGCACTTGGTTAGCAACCATTAAAATTTATTCATGCCATTGTTTGTGTCGTCGCATTAATCGATTCCACAGCGAGCCCTGTCTTTTTTCCCCTAGAAATGACCAAGTGCAGCTTGCTCGCAGTTCTTTTACGAAACCTGACAGATCAGCCTTACTGATAGGCGTTAGACACATCACATGTGGAAATACCCGTAAGCTCGCCTTCATGTCAGCTACAAATTAACGGCATCTCCTCTATACTTTTACTTGAAGTAAACTTAGTATTTTGAGACCTCCTCTATCATGGCGCTGAGTCGTGTTATTTATTTACCGATGCGCCTTCAACTAAGGATACGCCCCTGCCATGTTGTGCACGTGAAGCTCACTACAGTTTCGATATGGGAGTGTAGTTCTCCAGCCGCCTGGGGAGCTGCGAATTTGCCACTTTGAAAATTTTTTAAATGCTTGCAATGCGTCCTACAGGAAAAATTTTGACAGAGTCCTCCTTTCGGTGTGTCCTCCCTGTACAAAAAATTCAAGGCATGTTTCGACATGTCGGACTAGACCATTTTCTTGTCAGTCGAAAACAAACCAGCGCTCCACTCCCCTCCCTTATTCCTTACCGTTTCAATTTCCAAGTAATGTGGTATCATGTGATCCTTTTCTCTTGCTCTCGTGCTTAGGGAAATTCAGAAATTAATTACACAGTCCACCCCTCGCTGGAATCGTTGTGCAACAAGAATCGCGCATTGTCAGAAGAGAGTAAATATTCTGGGTTTCCTGTAGAGGAGGTACTTATGCAGTGTGGTTAACGGGTGTGTCACAGTGAAATATCGCAGCAGCTGGGAACGTACTTCAAAGTTGAAAACCGAGTGACCTACGAGTCTTGTGAGCAAAATGTCTAAATTGCACGGAGGTTCCCCGTGAAATTCCGGCGGTGTATGTATCAAATAAAATATCGTGTTCAGCCATAATGAAATGGTGCCCAAATTTTGAGCAAGACCACGCAGACGTGGGTGAAGCTGACGGGAAAGTACAAATCTTGTACCATGCGATTTCCATCTTCTCAGCAAGCCGAAAGAATATGGAGGGGTGGAGAGATTCCCCAACCGTGAGAATACTCACACAGCGTGATCGAGGAATGGATTTCTTCTATAGAGGAACTGAACAGTTGGAAGAATGTTCCAGCCGTTGTTTACAGACACTTAAGGCCGATGTTGAAAAATAATCTCATACACAGTGTAACGGGAGTAAGTGCAGATTTTTCTCTTGGCGACTGAGATCGATGTACTGAACAACATTACATCAGTATTTATGTCATTTGAAGACTAATAATTATAGCTATTACAAGTCTATGTTTTGGATTCTTTGGTGCATTGAAGTGCATGTGCATGATTGGTTGGTTGGTTTTGCGGAAGGAGACCAGACAGCGTGGTCATCGGTCTCATCGGATGAGGGAAGGATGGGGAAGGAAGTCGGCCGTGTCCTTTCAGAGGAACCATCCCGGCATTTGCCTGGAGTGATTTAGGGAAATCGCATGTGCATGAGTAATCCGTTAACACTTGTTTTCTCCTGCGCAGCAGGTCAGGTGTTGAAATGCGGGAGTGTGGATGCAAAATCATTAGCCTACAATGACAGGCGTAATCTACTTGATAATGCAGTTACAGGCATGCAGAAAAAATCAGGTTGTGAAGCTTGTGACATGTTTGTGGAAAGACGGACACAGAGATAAAACAACCAACACGTCGATATGTGTACATATTAAAGTGCCTGATACGATAAAAATACCTGTACTTATGTCCGTGACATCCTGTGGATGTGTGTCAGTTCGAATTGTAATACAACATTCAGTGAGTATTACTTGAACTGTCATAAAAATACACTCATGTTCAGAAAAAAATAGAACCCCTTGAACGACTAGAGACAAGACTTTCATATTCACAGGATTTGTATATTAGAATTTTCTGCATAAATGATTAGCGCTTGAACCATGTCGGGCCAAAGGTTCAAGGTCAACGTAGATACAGCAGTACAACACCATCTGCTGGTAAACTGTGCCTGCGGCTCTCGTTTTCGCTATAAACCGAAGGTAATGGACCAGTGTGACTTGAACAGACCTGCAGGATGCCTCGCAGACGTATGGAAGGGAACGCATTGTTGACATGAGAGAATGTGATGCGTCCATCAGGGAAATTGCTGCTTGTGTGGGACGAAGTGTTTCGGCAGTGCAACAGGGAATGAGTAGAAATGTTCACGGAAGACAGTGGAACACGACGAGACGGGTCAAGTCGAACCACCCAGACCATCCCCCTGAGAAGATTAACACCTCATCTCAATGGCATTGCAGGACAGATCTGCATTCTCCTCGGCTCTGGCTCTGGCGCAAGAGTGTAACAGTGTAACACATCTCACACTGTCAGGAGCGACAGTCCTCCGCTGATAAATACACCATGGGTTGCGTGCGTGTCGTACACTTTTTCGCCTACCAAGTAGAATGTGTAGCAAAAACATACTAGACGGCAATGGTGTGTGGAACGACGTCACTGGAGACATAAATGGTATAAGATAGTGTTTTCGGACGAATCCACGCTTTATGTGTTTCAAAATGATGGCGGTATTTTGGTTAGCTTGAGACAGGGCGTGCGGCACCATTGTGACTGTATTCGCACTAAACATACAGTTCCAACTCAACGCCTTATAGCGTGGGCTGCTATTGGGTACAACCGCAAATCACAATTGGTAAGGGCACTGCGACTAGTGTGACCTATGTGAATGATATCCTGCCACCTGTAGGCACATCCTTTCTGCAAAACATCACTGTCGTCACTTTTCAGCAGGACAACGCACGACCACATGTTTCTGCACCAACATTAGCCTTCTTGGTGTCACAAGTTGTCAGCCGTTTTCCCTGGCCCGCCATATCACCAGGCTTGCCACCTATCGAAAATGTGTGGAATACGGTGGTGGTTGGCACTGAGTCACAGTACTGCAACAGTACTGTGACTCAGTGCCAACCACCACAGATGATCTTAGGAATCAAGTGAACGCAGCATGGATGGCAATACGACAGGACACCATTCACGCCTTATACGCGTTGATGGCATCACGCATGGAATAAGTTATAAGGCGTAGCTGACTCTGTGCCTACAACATGAGACATGCTGAACGGAGGTGACTGCAGAACGTACTAGTGTACATGTCTTGCGAATGTTATCGTATTGTCGCTACTCGTTCAAGGTGTTATTATTTCTGAACGTGAAAGTATATGACGTACTTTTTGTGGTACCCTCGTATCGTGTAAAAATACAGTCACCTTTCCATGAAGTCATAGCGCTACAGTATTACTTAATATTCAGTGTCAGATTTGATTTAATTTTCCGACAGAGAGGGGCCTTGAAGAGAGGTAGGGTGGCAGAGAAGTTCATTACTTTCTCCCCGCCGAGACCCGCCCACAAACAGGCTGCCGTTGGTGGCTGTGGAGGGGACGGACCGACAGGAATGCACCGGGTGGGTGACGTGGTGGCGCGGTGTCGTGTCGCGTGGCGAGACGTGATACGTGTCCTGTGCCCCTGTCCTGCCCTTGTGTGACTCAGATACGTGTGTGGCAGGGGGGGGGGGGAGGGCGAAGGGACACCTGCACATTCCGACCTCCTCCCCGCTGTCTAGACTCTAGAATCCTCCTCTGGGCGACAGGCAATTCATCGCTGTTTCAGAAGTTGCTGCAGTTTATTTCCTGCACGTAACTGTGTAACGAATTACAGGGGAACGGAAAAATGGGTAGAAGATAATCTCGAGCAATATGACTTCGGGTTTTGCACAAATGAAAGGACACGTGAGACTGTACTAGCCTTACGACTCAGGTTGAAGACAGGAAACTCTACGTTTATAGCATTTGTAGATTTAGAGAAATCTTTTGACGGAATTGACCGGACAACAGTCTTCGACATTCTGAAAGCATATGTATAAAACTGAAGACGTGAAAGCTTATTTAAAATGTGTAAGACACGGGTGGGCAACCAGCATCCCACGGGCCGTATCCGGCCTGGTTTGATTTTTATAAGGCCTGAGGAAGAAATTCCGGGTGATACCAGAATGAACATTTTCTGAAAAACATGACTTCTCAGGCATAATTTGTTGCGTGGCGTGTCGGGAAAGAGGTGCAATTCGTGTTGGAGCGTTATGTCATGAACGTTGAACTCATCGATCATATCGTTTGGACTTATGCACTGGGAACGTTGCTGTCGCGTTGTGATGATGCGACATGTTAGCTGGAATAAGTATACGAATCAGGCCAGCGAGTCGCCAAAGGTTGCCCACGTCTGCGTATTAGATAATCATAGGACTGTGCTTAAACTGACACACAATATTTTTAGCGCAACGCAATCTGACTTTCAATAATCTCTACAAGAGAATGGCCCTGACTAACATTAACCTGTGCTTTTCACAAATCACTTACCTCACAAAAATCTTGGTTACTCCCACTGCTGCAATACAGCAAGCGCCACTACTGCCACCTAAATAAAAGATTCAAACTATGGAAGGCACTAACTACTGATAGGGATAGTTAGCAAATGAAAGATATTAATAGAGAACAAACAATGTATTTACCTTGATATCATCATATACATATATATATATATATATAGAGTAGTTCATGACAAATTTCAAAACTCCGCCATCTCTCTCCCCACTCCACCACTGCTGGCGGCAAACCTCCAACTGCGTAACGCTACGCGCTGTTCACAGCCAGATGCCTAACACTACAATGGCGAGTATTGCAACAATGCAAAGCAGCCACAGACTGCACACAGCACAGCTAGTGATTTTCATACAGAGTTGGCGTTACCAATAAAAAAACCTAAACAGCCTACTTACATAGCCCCCATGCTACCCACAAAAAATTTTACAAATTTTTTTTGGGCACTGGCCAATACATATTTGTTAAAATTTTTTTTCACAATTACAATAACAAAGAAATCAAATGCACACACTTATTGATACAATGTCGGTCAAAAGCTAAAATTTTCTCACAGTCCATAAAGACAGTCCTGATCGTTTATCACAGTGCAGTGTTTTTCTCAAAGTCTGAGCAGTAAAAGAAAATGCACACGGAGTAGTGGATTTCCATGCAGTGTTGAAGAAGTAGCGTTGTCCTTCCAACGGAAAGACAGTGCTGACTCTTGACATGCTGACAGGTAATGGGCCATAACAGAGCAAACCCACAGCAGAGTCATTCGAAGTTTTGAAGAATATCGTTTGGTAGGTCATCACAGAGCAGACCCACTGTAGTCCTGGTAGAGATTACGGTATTGGTGGGCCACCAGAGGTGCAGACCCACTGCAGTCCTTGTAGAAATAATGGTACTGGTGAGTCATCAAAGGTGTAGACCCACTGTAGTCCTTGTAGAAATAATGGTATTGGTGGGTCATCAAAGATGCAGACCCACTGTAGTCCTTGTAGAGATGGCCAGCAGCCATCTGTTGTGACTATGCAGGTGCACAATCACCATTGAAGAGTCTTGCGGATAAT
The DNA here is from genome assembly GCF_023898315.1 of Schistocerca nitens. Taxonomy (NCBI): domain Eukaryota; kingdom Metazoa; phylum Arthropoda; class Insecta; order Orthoptera; family Acrididae; genus Schistocerca; species Schistocerca nitens. Next base: position 406,777,252 of record NC_064620.1, read on the forward strand.
AGAGCAAGTCCATAACCACCACTTGTGCACTCACAAAGTTTTTGAATTGTCCTGAGAACCAGCAATGCTGTTAACCAGTCCCTTGCTGAATTATTAACACATGTGCAAACACTAACAGTCCCTACTTCTCACATATTGTCCATATACTATGACCAATAGAAACGTGTGCAGTGAAATGTAACTTACAAGTTACTTAATTTGATGACCTGGTGTCAATTACAATTTTATAACAGAAGAATACAATTACAAAGGTACAAAATACATCATTAAAGAACATAACAATACAGATAACATTTGTAGTACAGGTTTTACAATAGAATAGAAATAAACATATACATCAGTGTTACAAAAATAATGAAATAAGTACATACATAAAGATCAGAATAACTTTTGGAACATCAACTTCACACATAAGCATTAAAACAAAACAGAATAAATAATGTCTAAGCATCTTTACAAGGTAAATAACATATTATCAGAAAAAATTCTACAACTCTCATCAGATAAACACATAAAGACAGGAAGAACACAAATGTACAAGAGTACACAAACACATAGCGGAATAACAGAAAGGGAAAGGACAGGGTTTGTTTTACTGCAGTATCTTGCGAACAAAACTTTTTTTGTTCTTGGAGATCTCCCTTCGTTCATCATTATTCCCAAAAAGTCCTATCTATACCTCCTTTCTGTATTCTAACCATATTTCTTTCAAAATAATTACGGATCATTGTACAATACTCATTTTGGCCCAAAACGTTTTCATATACCTTCAATGCATTTCTTTCCATTCATCACAACTAGTTTCTTATATAGTCTACCCCCTCTTAAGCTAACTTAAATCTACTGAGCTCAGATGCTAAACTAAGGGACGAGGCAATGCAGCAGCACATAAAACAATTAACGCAAACAGCAATGACAAAAAAGTGCAGATTTGCAAAGGAAGCAGCATTTTAGAAATTAGCGAAGCAATTGCAATATTACAACTAATGTAAGGCAATGTGCAGCAAACAAGAAAAATAAATCTGGCTTAGCAGAGTAACACAAATTAAAATTCAGTAGCACTATGCCTGGCAAACAGCATAACTTATACCTAAATATGACAAAGTTCAAGCAGAAAAAGTATTACACTAAAAATGGCCATGTCTAATACCTATGTCACATCTTAACACTAGAGTGATGCATCACGAGAACTTACACTAGCAGATAAGTTACCAAATCGTAAAGAAATTGTTTATGCAATTCCTGTGAAGGGAAATGTCTTTTTATGCTCCCTCATTTTTTGGAAATATATCACAAAACTATTATTTACTGGATCCGGAGACAGAAAATATATATATTAGTACATCTATAAAATTTTATTTTAACCAGTGCTGCAGTGCAGCTAAAAACTAGATATTAAACAAAATGAGTAAATAAATACATAAAGCAAGCCATATGGCATTTCTCTCAATTCTCGTAGATAGACACTTGTCCTAATCAGGTGTGCAGATGTAAGAATGTTTCCAAGCTATTATTAGCGTGTTGTATTTACGATGCTTTCTACAAACGAATGTCAATAGCGAGGATAATGGCCTCCCCTTTTTTCTTTTTTTTTTTTCTACCACCTGCGCCACACACTAATGGCTTTTTCTCAAGGCAGCTGGCACACCTGGCCGCTCACAACGCATTACATGCAGGTGGTCACTTAACTTTCGTACGGAAATATTTACGACACCAGTTTCCGCTACAGTGACAGTCTCATATAAAAATATTTCACAGGTCAAGAATCTGGGTTACAAATCTGTAGAAACAAAATCCTATAAATATAACAGCGTCCAAAAAATTTTCGCCAGCATTGTGATACATTCACACATATACACACATTTCATAACTCTTAAAGTATGATTCTTAGTTTCCAACAACCTTTTTCACAAACCATAGTCCCTAACTTCTATTCATTATTCATATACATATAAACACGTAATCACATTCCTTATATAGCATCAGCTTATTGATCATAAACATACCGCAACAACATAATACACATAGTTGTCGTAAAAATAACATCATAACACCTCAGTCAACTCTCAAAATCGTCGTAGCTTCCTCCAATAATATCAAAACTTAAAAAAAAATTCTCTGCTCATTTCAATAGTGTCATCTACCTCAAACGTACTTTAAATATTATGATCCCATACCAAATATATCATTCAAAGCTCTCATAATATCACAATGGGTCCGCAAAAATATGAACAGTTCACAAAGTACAGACAAAATACAATTTCATAAGTGTGAAGTTACCCAACTGTGTAATTGCGTAAACATGTGTCACTGATGTAGTAAAAAAAATGTTTATCTCTGTCAAATAATCAGATAGCTGTGTAATTATGTGTTAGAGAAATATGGTACCGATGTGTAAAGTTGTGTAAGCAAATACCATATTAGCTAGGGCTCCTTGTGCGTGCCAAACACATGGTACATAAAGTAAGCGTGTACCCCCCTGAGGATTAATATAATTATACCCTCAGGTGTTACAGATTACAGCAATGGGGTACTGTAGCGCTAAACTGTGCGTCATGTTGTAAGATAATCTCTGTGGAACTGTCATAGTTATCGTCCTCTGTAAGCAAAGTTCTGCAGAAGTTAATGTACTTACCTCATGATAAACAAAAGTGAAATGCTTTGCGTATAGATATCTTAGTTATTACGCTTATTGTTGTGATGAAGAAAGTACTGTGCTGTGACGTATTGTTGTGCCACGGACAAGGCTGTCTCATTGTAGCTATACCACAAAAGTTAAATACTAAAACATGTTTTACTTTCCAGAAGAATTCAGAAAAATTGTGCAGATATAAAACAGATACACCGCAAAAGCAACAATGTAAATTGTGTCACACATTAGTAGCGTCGTGATATAGTCGTGTAGCTGTCACACAAACTCCAGAATGTATATTCAAGTAAACCAAAATGTTGCATTAAAATCTCATTAGCAGTACCAGTATGTGTCCTAAGTATGTAAGCCTGATAGTCGTTATGTAATCGTGCAATTAACAAGCAAGAATGTACAAATACAACACGGTGTCGTCTGTTCACTATAACAATGCATTCGTAATTTCTGTTTAAAAATGTTCCTTAGGTTCTAGACTGGATATTTGACTTCAAACATTGTTGCAGTTTCTTAAGTCTGACAAAGCATACTAGAAATGTGAAGTGAAAAGTTTTATGGCAGAGACAAAGTTAAAAAGCAGATTATCTTTCAATAAACGGTTTTACATGTGAAATGTGGTGTAAACCTTTACTCTTCCTAGTACTCAGACTTTCAACTGAAAAGCAATTGTCATGTTTTATACATCGGTAAAGAATGCTAAAATTTTTCTCAAGGCTAGCATCTTATGTTATTTTTCTCGGAGCCAGCGGGCGCACGCGGCTGCCTGCTGTGTGAGTCATTGTCTGTCTCTTTGTTGGCGTGCGCCGTTATTGGGATTAGGAGACCTAACTTCTACAAATTCACTCTGACGAGAAGGCCCTGCCCTGTTTAAATCCCGCCAGTTCTGATGCAATTCAGGTCTGTCGTTACGATCACATCGTCTGTCGTCATGTTGGTAGTTCCTGTAGTTTCTTTCTTCTCGGTTAAGTGGTGGAGAATTTCTCCCTGAATTATCACTGCACGGTGGACCGTTGCGTCTAAAGTTATTCTGTCTCCCGTAATAATAACTGTTTTGGTTTCCATATTGTCTGTTCCTCTGATTGTCTCTGTGATAATCATTACAGCAGAGAGGTGATCTTTCCCTGTAATTATTACTACTCTGCCAACGGTTGTCATACGGGTGGTGTCTGTTTCGGTCACGATTTGTGTTGTAAGAATAGCCTTGTCGCGTCCAGTTATTATTTCTTTCATCGCGGAATTGCGACGGATGTGATCTGTAATTGTTGTGCTCGTGCGTTCCGCGATTGTCAGTGTCAATTTCCAGTTCTTGTAAGAGTCCTTGAAATGCTTCAATGTCGTCTTTGCAACGTCCTGCCAAAATAATATGTTGTAAATGTTCAGGCAGTTTGATTAAGCAAATGCGGATGAGTTCTGAGGGGCTGTATGGGTTTGAAAGATACTGATTATTGTGTAACATGTCTTCAAAATATTTCACAAGACTGGAAAATTCAGATTGTTCGAAATGTTTCATCATTATGATGCTATGTTTTACTCGGTCTTGTGTAGCTTGAGACCAATATGCTGAGAGGAAGGCATGGTAAAATTCTCCTTCACTGTGGCAATCGTGAATGACCGATCGCATTCTTACAGCTGGTTCATTCTCTAAGTAGCCACACATAAATTCTAACCTGTGCTCCAATGACCAGTTGGGAGGAAAACAATGAGAGAATTGATGGAGCCACGCTTGTGGATGAATGTCGTTGGCAGAATTCTTAAACGTTTTGAATTTATGTGTAGTAATGAACAGCTTATATTCAAAATCATCGTGTCGGCGAGTAGCATATCGGTCATTGTTACGTCGTGTCGGCGGTTCCATCTCAAAATTCGGTGTGCCTTGCCAATTTCTTTCATAATTTCCGAAGTGTCCGCCATCTCTCTCCCACATCCACCACTGCTGGCGGCTCACCTCCAACTGCGTAACGCTACGCGCTGTTCACAGCCAGATGCCTAACACTACAATGGCGAGTATTACAACAATGCAAAGCAGCCACAGACTGCACACAGCACAGCCAGTGATTTTCATACAGAGGTGGCGTTACCAATGAAAAAACCTAAACAGCCTACTTACAGGGGAAAAGCGGTAACTGAAAGGGATGAGGTAGGTCTCAGATGTTATGCAGTCAGAACTAAGTGGAAGCAGTAGAGGAAAGGAAGAATTCGTTGTATGTCAATGATGTGTCATCAGTCTTGTCCTGCTGCAAATACCACATGTATGCTAATGACCTCCGGTTGTATACAAGTGCAATATCAATAACCCTCAAGACAGCTATCGAAAAGCTCAATATAAATCCGCGTACACTATCAAATTGGAACAGAGTGTAAAGCTCAAGGTCAACCCATTCAAACCCAAGTGGTACTGGTTGGACAGTGTAGGGTCATTACCCTAAAATACCGGAAACCATACCCCCTTTAATCCTAAATACGAGGGGCGTTGAGAAAGTAAGCTCCGATCGGTCGCGAAATGGAAACGACTATGAAAATCCGATAAAGCTTTGCACAGATGTGTTGCGTAGTGTCTCTAGTATAACCCCAGTTAGCATCACGTCGCTCTTCTCATTTCTGAGCTCGCAGTGAGTGCGTAAAGATGTCTAGAAAATAGTGTGTGCCGCCAAGTACGAGGGCCTAGTGAGAAATTTCGCCTGAAGCTATGCAGCTAACATTACATAACTGTCGTGCTGTTTCGTCTTCAAGACAATTCTCAGCCGCATTCTGCAGGGGCAATGAAGATGCTCCTGCATCGTTTTCAAATGGAAATGTTAGATTACCCACAATACAGTCCGCAATTGTTTCCCCCTGAGTTTCATCTCTGGTCACATGAACCGCTGTCTTTGAAGACAACATTTTGACACAGACAACGAGGTGTAGGCCAGCGTGGAGAATTGGCGGAAAGCACTGGCGGCTGCCTTCTATGATGCTATTGAAAAGTTGGTACAACGCTATGACAAAAGTCTAAGTCAGAACGGCGACTACGTAGAGAAGTAGCTGAAAGGTGTAGCTAATTGTTACAAGTAAAACATTTCTGATGTTCACTGTGGTTTCAATTTGGCAATCAATCGGAGCTTACTTTCTGAACAGGCCTCGTAGAACAAATATCAACTTCTCTCCATCAGTTAAGATTCTAGGAGTAACAATGAACGGAAGTGCAATTTAGACTGAGCACGTAACTACAATGTGCCCACGCCCTAAAAAAAATGTAAGTATCTCTTTCCCTTGACCTGAAAAATAAACTTCTACAACTATATCTACTTCAGTTAACAGTTACAGCGATGTTATACTGTAAGGTGGTTCTGAGGGTAGCTCAGGGCGCCTGTAACTTTTTATCAGTCCCTTTCTGTTGTTCGATTCTGATAGTATTTCACCAACATATTCACAGGATTCACATCCTTTGTGTCTCTCTCCATCGTTAAGCGACTTTCTCGAAGTCCTTCTCATCCGCAGGAACCTGATTCTAGAATGCCCTCCCACACTATATCAGAGAACTGAATAACATCTCCAGCTTCAGAAGACAGTTAATGACATATCTACTAAAGCAACACTAATGGTTGCCATTGTCCCTGTACGCAGCTTTACTCTTGTACGTTCTTCTTTCCAACCATATCTTCCTCATTACCCAATATTCGTAACAGCTGCTGGAATCTCCTTAAATTTCCTTTCCCCAGAACTCGCTGTACCAGAAAATACCTATCTTGTACAGCTACAAAGTGTTTTTATACGTACCAGCATGATTATTGCTGTTAATATCATTTATTATTATTATTATTATCATTGTTAATGGGAGGAGCAGCAGCAGCAGCAGCAGTGCTGCTACTGCCAATATTAATTTTGTTAGTTCATAGTCAGTATTACTTACCCGTTTTGTCACGACAGATACTCAAACAGTTTCAATGTTATTTCTTATGTGACCATGATGTAAAAAAAAACAGTATCATTTGTGGGAAACCCTGGTTCGATGTAAGAAAAGGCCTGATTGCCATAATCACATAAAAACTGTAAACAGAACATCAGTTAATCAGAGTGCATAGTTTCTTGAAAAAATGCTGTAAGATGAAAACTGGAAATTGCCTGAGCAGGACGGAGGTAAGCAGATATCATACTGATAATCATTGCAAAAATTCCTTGAAGAGATCATTTACAGAAAACGAATCCTGTCAATTTGTAACTACTGCTCATCAGTATGTGTTTACCAGACTTTTTTGTTTCAAATGATCTTTCTTGTCATATCCTTGAGTACTCATAATTCTTCCTGGGACGCCCTATGTTACTTCCACTTACAAACACCTCTTGACATGAGTACGAGGAGATAATCAGGGAAATTCGAGCTGATACGGAAACTTTTGGAAAGTGGTTCCTATGCGCACGATACGCGAATGGATCAGGAAGAAGGGAAATCGTAGTGCTATCGGAAGTACCCCGCGCGACATCCCATAAGGTGCCTAGACGAGAATAGGTATATTTAAGAAAAGATGTACGCTACGACCAAATGGAAAGTAGACATTAGAAGATTTAATTCTTTTTCTTATTTATTCAGCCTGATTAGGGCCATCAGGCCCTCTCTCACATCGGAATGAGGTTTCACACATATAGTACCTTTTACATCATAGTTAACTAGGAAATAACAATTTTAATATGACAAATAGTATTAAAATGATATGAGTGTCTATAGAAACAATGTGAGTAAATAATAATACAGACTATGAACTACTAAAGTTAATATTACTACTACTGCTGCAACGGCGACTAATAATAATAATCATAATAATAATAACAATAGAAATGACAATAATAACAATAACGATAGTAGATGTATAATGTAGGTGTTTTCAGATATACCGATTTCAAGGGGAAAGGAAAATTAAGGAGACGGCACCAGCTACGAATACTGACAAATGAGAAACATCTGATTGGAAAAAAGGAGTGCGTAAAGGGACAATGGTAGTCATTATTGTTGCTTCCGTAAATTTGTGATTAACTGTCTTCTGGAGGTATTATTCAGTTATTTAAAGTAATTCGGGAGGTTATTTCATAGTGGGTTCCTGCAACTGAGAAGGACTTCGAGAAAGTGGCTGAACGGTAGAACGGGAGAGAAAGAATATAACTCAGATGGCATCTGGTATTCCTACCATGTTGTACAAACAAGAGCGTTGAGGTCAAAGAGAGATATAAGGGACAGTGTACGTTGGTAATACAGTAGAGAAGGCAGAGGGTATGGAAATCTCTGTGCTTGTCTGCACGCAGCCAGGATAGCTGTGCAAAAGATGGTGAAATATGATCAGAGACTCGTACATCACAGATATAAAGAACAGAGGCATTCATAATTGGTTCCAGGAGCCATGAACTATCCTGAGAAAGACCTTTGTAGGATATTATCGCCGTAATCATTAACTGGAAGAGTAAGTCCAGAATGAGATTTCACTCTGCAGCGGAGTGTGCGCTGATATGAAACTTCCTGGCAGATTAAAACTGTGTGCCCGACTAAGACTCGAACTCGGGACCTTTGCCTTTCGCGGGCAAGTGCTCTACCATCTGAGCTACCGAAGCACGACTCACGCCCGGTCCTCACAGCTTTACTTCTGCCAGTACCTCGTCTCCTACCTTCCAAACTTTACAGAAGCTCTCCTGGGAACCTTGCAGGACTAGCACTCCTGAAAGAAAGGATACTGCGGGGACATGGCTTAGCCACAGCCTGGGGGATGTTTCCAGAATGAGATTTTCACTCTGCAGCGGAGTGTGCGCTGATATGAAACTTCCTGGCAGATTAAAACTGTGTGCCCGACTGAGACTCGAACTAGGGACCTTTGCCTTTCGCGGGCAAGTGCTCTACCATCAGAGCTACCGAAGTGAGTCGTGCTTCGGTAGCTCAGATGGTAGAGCACTTGCCCGCGAAAGGCAAAGGTCCCGAGTTCGAGTCTCGGTCGGGCACACAGTTTTAATCTGTTTGGAAGAGTAAGTGTTTGTACAAGTTTCTTCTTCGGGTCGAGAGGCAAGAGTTTTCTATATTTTGGTAGTGATGGCGAGAGGCTGATACTTTCATGCACATTGCAGTCACTTACTCAGTCCAATGTAGATTTTTATCTTTTATTACTCGGAGACTCTGTGGTGAGGGAGAGATGGACTCACATTTAGATTGTCATTCTGTGCCAATTTGGTAGTATATGCAGGCCAGTACTGAGCTGTCTTGAGGGTTATTGGTTCTGCACTTAGATACAACTGGAGATCATCAGCATACATGTGGCATTTGTACGATAAATAGTAGGACAATACTGATGGAACATCATTGACATACAATGAAAAGAGTATAATGTCTTAAATACCGTATCCTGGGGGACCCTTGATACTATGTGCTTCCATTTTGACTTCGTTGTGCTGTACATGACACATTACTGGCGAGACGTCAGGTATGAGCGAAACCATTGCACTGCACTTAGCGAGAAATTTAGGCAGCTACGTTTGGAAGTATAATGTCAAAACTAACAGACATTGTTTGAAAAGATAGCCACTCAGACTGGCAACACGAATGTGCATTTCGTGGAACTGTTTCAGCGTCACGATCGGCCTCATCTTGATACAGCCGTCAGGCGTAATAACATGAGACTTGGGGGTGCGCTGATGACAGAAGGCATGAGTCACATTTCAGTGGTGTCGGTGGAGTCTATCAGCAGGACGGGTTTCACTAGACATGGCCTGCACCTCAACAGGTATGGGAAGGGGAGGTTGGCAAAACTTATAGGTGACAGCATAGGTGGGGGTGGTGGGATCACTCATGGGAAAATTCCGGTAGTTGTGGGTGTTAGAGCTGTACCTTTTTTAGACTGAAGTCATCTGATAGGTATTCCTGCTTAAGGGAAGTCTCTCTAACAAAGAAACCACTTTCTACAAAGCTTGGGTATCCGATTAATGAGGGAATTAGTATATTTCATCAAAATATACAAGGTATTAGAGATAAAGTTAGTGAACTGCTTATAGATGTTGACTCTGAAATTATTGGTATATCTGAACACTTCTTAAATAAGGAGATAATTCAGAGGCTTCCTTTACCAGGATACAGGTTGGCTGGCAGCTTTTCTAGGAGCTCTTTGCGGTGTGGGTGAGTAGCCATGTATGTGAAAAACGGTATCCCATTTGAGGCAATTGATGTTTCAAAGTACTGCACTGAAAAGGTGTTTGAATGTTGTGCAGGTGTGGTTAAATTTAGTGGAGCTAAACTTCTTACTGTTGTTATTTATAGATCCCCAGACTCCGATTTCACAACATTTTTGCTAAAGCTAGAGGAGGTTCTTGGTTCACTTTATAGGAAATACAAAAAGTTAGTTATATGTGGTGACTTCAATATTAATTGTATAAGTGATTGTGCAAGGCAAAGGATGCTGGTAGACCTCCTTAATTCATATAATCTTATGCAAACCGTATTCTTTACAACGAGAGTGCAAGGGAACAGTAGAACAACCATAGACAATATTTTTGTTCATTCGTCATTATTAGAAGGGCATTCTGTTAGCAAAAAGGTGAATGGCCTTTCAGATCATGATGCACAAATTTTAAGTCTAAAAGATTTTTGTGCTGCAGCACATGTTAAATATAGTTACCAACTTTTTTGGAAAGCTGATCCAGTTGCTGTACAGACTTTTGTAAACCTTATCAAGGAACAAGAGTGGCAAGATGTTTATAGTGCTGATACAGTAGATGATAAATATAATGCTTTCCTCAAGACTTTTCTCGTGCTCTTTGAAAGTTGCTTTCCGTTAGAACGTTCAAAACGGGGTACTAGCACGAACAGGCAGCCTGGGTGACTGACTAATGGGATAAGAATATCTTGTAGAACAAAATGGCAATTATATCAAAACGTTAGAAACAGTCAAAATCTAAATGCAGCAGCCCATTACAAACAGTATTGTAAGGTGCTTAAAAAGTTATTAGGAAGGCAAAAAGTATGTGGTATGCAGATAGAATAGCTAAGTCTCAGGATAAAATTAAAACCATATGGTCAGTCGTAAAGGAAGTGGCTGGTCTGCAGAGACAGGTCGAGAATATAGAATCAGTGCGTAGTGGGGATGTCCGTGTTACTGATAAGTCGCATATATGTACAGTACTTAATAATCACTTTCTGAATATAGCAGGTGAACTAAATAGAAACCTAGTCCCAACAGGGAATCATATAGCACTCTTAGAAAAAAGTGTTCCGAGACTGTTACCTGAAATGCTCCTCCATGATACTGACAAGAGGGAGATTGAGTTAATAATTAAATCACTAAAGACCAAGAACTCTCATGGATATGACGGGGTATCTAGCAGAATACTGAAGTATTGTTCAACGTATGTTAGCTCAGTACTTAGCCATATCTGTAACTTTTCCTTTAGGAGTGGTCGGTTTCCTGACCGATTAAAGTACTCGGTAATGAAGCCACTTTATAAAAAGGGAGACAGGGATAATGTTGATAATTATAGACCTATTTCTATGCCATCGGTGTTTGCTAAAGTTATCGAGAGGGTTGTATATACAAGGTTACTGCAGCATTTAAATTCACATAATTTGCTGTCAAATGTACAGTTTGGTTTTAGAAATGGCTTAACAACTGAAAATGCTATAGTCTCTTTTCTCTGTGAGGTTTTGGACGGATTAAATAATAGGTTGCGAACGTTAGGTGTTTTCTTTGATTTAACGAAGGCTTTTGACTGTGTTGACCACAAAATATTACTGCAGAAGTTGGAACATTATGGAGTAAGGGGAGTAGCTTACAATTGGTTCGCCTCCTACTTTAAGAACAGAAAGCAGAAGGTAATCCTCCGCAATATTGAGAGTGGTAATGATGTTCAGTCCCAATGGGGCACTGTTAAATGGGGCGTTCCCCAGGGGTCGGGGCTGGGGCCACTGCTGTTTCTTGTTTATATAAATGATATGCCTTCTAGTATTACAGGTGATTCAAAAATATTTCTGTTTGCTGATGACACCACCTTGGTAGTGAAGGATCTTGTGTGTAATATTGAAACATTATCAAATAATGTAGTTCATGATATAAGTTCGTGGCTTGTGGATAATAATTTGATGCTAAATCACAGTAAGACTCAGTTTTTACAGTTTCTAACTCACAATTCAACAAGAACTGACATTTTAATCAGACAGAATGGGCATGTTATAAGTGAGACGGAACAGTTCAAGTTCCTAGGCGTACGGATAGATAGTAAGCTGTTGTGGAAAGCCCATGTTCAGGATCTTGTTCAGAAACTAAATGCCGCTTTATTTACCATTAGAACAGTATCTGAAATAAGTGACATTTCAACACGAAAAGTAGTATACTTCGCATATTTTCATACGCTTATGTCACATGGTATTATTTTTTGGGGTAATTCTACTGATTCAAAAAGGGTATTTTTGGCTCAAAAACGGGCTGTTCGAGCTATGTATGGTGTAAGTTCGAAAACCTCTTGTCGACCCCTATTCAATAGTCTGGGAATTTTGACATTGCCCTCACAGTATGTATTTTCTTTAATGTCGTTTGTTGTTAGCAATATTAGCTTATTCCCAAGAGTTAGCAGCTTTCACTCAGTTAATACTAGGCACAAATCAAATCTGCATGTGGAATGCACTTCCTTGACTCTTGTGCAGTATTCTGCTGCATCCGTTTTCAATAAGCTACCACAAGAACTCAAAAATCTTAGAGGTAGCCCAAACACTTTTAAGTCTAAACTGAAGAGTTTCCTCATGGCTCACTCCTTCTATTCTGTCGAGGAGCTCCTGGAAGAGCTAAAAAATTAAGCAAATTCCAGTGTTACATTCTTGATTTTCTTTATTTAAACTAACGACTTGTCGCCTGAATATGTTTCTTATATTTCATTTTATCTGTTTCTACAATCGTGTTATAATTTCATGTATTGACTCGTTCCATGACCATGGAGACTTCTCCTAAATGTGGTCCCACGGAACAATAAATAAATAAATAAATAAAATAAAATATAAGAAGCACATGGCACTCTCCTCATCTGCGTCCATGGAAAGCTTCAAGTCATATGTTACCTTTATTAAAGCAGTTTACGGAAACGTGTTTCATATTGGTCTAGTACGTTGTTTGTACTTAGGTAGGTTGTTATCTGGTTGTGGACAATATATTCCAAACCCTTGATGGTGTGGGAAGGATTCTGAAACATCCCCTTAGAAAAATTTATGAATTACTGTGCTGGTAAACCTCTTACATTATTTGATTTTCAAACAGCTGAGCAAAACTGAACGTACTCAGACACCTCTCTCTTTACTATTCTGATCATACTAAAGTGACACAATATTTTTAACGCAACGCAATCTGACTTTCAATAATCCCTACAAAAGAATGGCCCTGACTAACAATAACCTGTACCTTTCATGAATCACTTACCTCACAAAAATCTTCGTTACTGGAACTACTACAATACAGCGAGCGCCATTACTGCCAGCTAAATAAAAGATACTAATTACTGAAGGCACTAACTACTGATAGGCATAGTCAGCAAATGAAAGATTTTGATAGAGAACATACATTGTATTTACCTTAATAATGTTCAAAAGTCATCAGTTCATGATATCCAGTATTACAATTTTACTCGTTGTGATGGACACAGTTCCAGATCGTCTGCTCTCAAAACTCTGCCATCTCTCTCCCCACAACCTTACCACTGCTGGCGGCTCACCTCCAACTGCGCAACGCTACGCGCTGTTCACATCCAACTGCCCAACACTACAATAGCAAATATTCCAACAACGCAAACCAGCCACAGACTTCACACAGCACAGTCAGTGATCTTCATATAGAGCGCTACGTGGCGTTACCAACAGCTACTTACAACGCAAATAGGTAAAACGAGGGTGCTGTAGCAACGTCCTTTTTCAGGTAGTGGCTTAACCAGTCGCGTTTCCACGCCTCAGTTGGTTGTAGTTATCTATTATAGCAACAATAGTCTGTCATAATAATTTCGACTGTGATGCCATCGTATCCACTCGATGCTGGTATAATGCGCTGGGGAATACCGCTATACAGTGTACTGGAGGTTTTTATCCAGCAGTGGATTTAGTTTATGATGATATTTTTGCGGAATTGAGAATATTTTATTTCAGTCATTACGCTGTCTTTGAGCACATTTAGATAAGAAAGAAATTACATACAGAGTTAATTAACACGTGATTAAACTGGCCATAATAATTTACTCTTAAGGACGTTTTGCTTGAGTACATTGGTTCTCCCCATCTTTGTGACACATGTTCAGTACATGACAGGTTCACTAATAACTATACATTGGCACAATTACTCGTACGTTGAGAGTTGCTGTCGTTCCAGCAAATGTGTGATGACTCCTAGACAACAGTGAGCAGATTGAAGAATAAAGAGTTTTTTGTGTTAGTAAAAGAGCCAACACCGTGTTACGAGTGAAGGGAGAAATGCACGCGTTTTAGCTCACGCAGGCTGGCGTGAGGAGGGAAGAACTATACTGACGTGAGGTCTGGAAAATGACAAGGAATGAAAATTCAGAAATCGGACGTAATTAGTTTGAACTTAACTTTAATGCATTAATGATGAATGTCACTCTTTACGGTGCATGATTCACAATATTATATGTTCAGAATACATTCTTGAAGATAGTAATTATAGTAAGTGAGTATGGCGCCTTGCTAGGTCGTAGCAAGTGACGTAGCTGAAGGCTATGCTAAACTGTCGTCCCTGCAAATGAGAGCGTATGTAGACAGTGAACCATCGCTAACAAAGTCGGCTGTACAACTGGCCGAGTCCTAGGGAGTCTCTCTAGACTAGACCTGCCGTGTGGCGGCGCTCGGTCTGCAATCACTGATAGTGGCGACACGCGGGTCCGACGTATACCTACGGACCGCGGCCGATTTAAAGGCTGCCACCTAGCAAGTGTGGTGTCTGGTGGTGACACCACAGAGATCCTAACAGAAATCCTAAACTGCAAACCTAGATCAGAATCGTCCCCAATCGAATGCCTAAAAGACATCTAAATAGCATCTGTTGGTCTTGTGGCAAATGTCAAGGAACCTTCTCTGTGGACATTCGACTGCACCACTGAGATCAGCAGTGATAAAGGTACACTCCACACGCTGAGACAGTCATTGGCTTCACTGTGTATACACATAAACATTTACGCCTATACAAACACTAGGTGTCGACGTTTATTTTTGCCTGGGTCATATAATCCTTAGAATTAAGTTAAAATAGTTCCAGTCCCCCCATTCGGGCAAAGGTTTTCAGTATTTTCACTTGGCCCAAAGGTGAATGGGGAGCTAGAATTTACCTCGCAAGATCGGCTCCTATCATGTGGCTTGGGACTGCGGCACCCGAAGCAGCTTACCGTCCAATCGGGAAATATAGGGAGCGGTTCCTTAGCAGCGTCTGCGGTGTGCGTGGACAGGAGTGCCAAATAATCTTGGCAGCTACACTTCTCAGAGAGCAGTACAGCAGCAGTACACTGGTGTTACGGAACCATTCACTGAAACTGTCTACTATAAAAGTGTCGTTCGCAGTCGTAGAAGATGAAAAACTAGTGGAAACGGTGTCCTTGTGTCCAAGTATTTTTGCTGTAGACAGTGCTGTGTATAAAGATTAAAACGTGAAAGACACTGCTTGAGAAGAGATTGGAGACTTTGTTCGGAGATCAAGTAAGAATAATATTATATTCACTCTATTTATGTGATTTATTAGCAATGTGTACGACGGTTACCTGGTTATTTTGCCATCCTGTTGTCGCTGCAATGCTGTTGACGTAATTCGTGTATAAATATTGCAAAGGGACCCCATGAATATTGCCAAACCACCACTCTAGAAAATGGTATAAGATTTTTAGATGGTGGTGGTTCAATTTAATCTGTGTCGTACTGTGGACTGTTGCTACTCTCATGGAAAGCGTCTCTTAGTAGACTGTGCAGACAACAACTTACGACTGAAACCACTATGAGAACCAAGTCTTTCGCGACGGCACTGATATGTACAAGATTTTAGTTTTTACTTGCAGCGCCAGTTCGGGATAAGACCTCAAGCTCTGGACGATAGCCGCCATCGTCATCGTCAGGAACAACTGCCACCACTGCTACTGTATTGGCCTGATACAGCCCGTGGACGGCTTCTGACTGGTCGGCTTGCGATTCGCCGGCGATTACGTACTGCTGTCGCAGACGGTCACTGTTGTATCAACCTTTACAGGAATCTGAATATAAAAAAGTGAAATGTCTGACTTAATAAAGCAAAGGCATTTTCAGACACTCTACGAGATCGGCAAGAGGCGGTAATTAACCATTACTTTTATGTTGTCGACACTTGCAACTGGCCGAGAATAGGGCTTCATCATGTTTACACTCAATATCCTAATCCCCTACAAGAACAAGAGACACAACGATGCCAGGATCGAGCAGCTTACAAGGAGGTGGAAACGTAGTGCCACTTCTGAAATGTTAGCCTACATTACTTTTGTCAAAAATTTCAGTCTCACCTTCATTTCCGTAGGAGCAAACATCAGTCAACATGAACTTGTAATTAGCGTCGACGATAGAAATCGGAACAATGGATAAAAAATCTCGGATGAAAGTGGCTGCAGAAACAGAGGCACTAATTTCTTTCGAAGTACTGACACAGTGCTTTATACTATTCTGCTGATGTAACTATGCCATATTCTGAATGAAAGGGCTAAAGATATAAATGACTCTCCTGTTCTTATGAACCTGAAAACCGGGAAATAAATAAATAAGTAAATAAAGTGAAGTTCAGAAAACAAGATCAAGATACACATTGGATTGAAAGTTCTACATAACTGCACTGTCTAATTTAGAATGGGATGTGACGTAATGTGCAGGTGAAAATTGTAAGAGAATATGGAGGAATATTAAAGATACGTATCAAAAAAGACAAAGAGAGAGAGTAATTTATTATGCGCCATTGTCTGCTCTCTTATATTTCGTTCTTAATCAAGAAATTTTGGTTCACTTTACTAGAAAAATAAATTGTTGATTTCATTTTCCCTCACAAAAGAATATTGAACATTCATCATTCTGACGTCAGTACTGAGGAAGGTGAAGATGATAAATCAGGGCAGTGGGGCATCCTTCGGTCGAAAATGAAGTTACAGCTGTTGATTACCTTCGATAGAATAGTAAAAGCCATAAAAGAAAAGGAGAAAATTTGGAACTGGAGGAAGCAAGGCGCATCGAAAAAGAAAATATTGTTAAGAACATTAAGCAGATGCCTAATGACGGTGTCGCATTATTTTAGTGAAGTATTGTACTTTATATCAAAAACCTGAGTTCAGATTTAACTAAAGAGGCAAGAATGATGTCACTGCAGTTGGTTTTAGATCTAGAAGATCGTAGCGAACAAACAGAAATAATGTGAGCTGTTTATCATCACAAAATGTTGGTTTTACTACAAAGCATGTCACTAAACGTAACAGATTACTCGCAAATTTCAGTACATTGTTAATGTTTTTCATTGTTCAACATCGAAAGAAGTGTTAAATAAACTACTGCAGTCTTAAAAGTGTTTTGACTTCCCTGACGTTAGTGTTGTGGCTAATTTTTCGTCAGTTGTTATGGATACAAATATCTGTTTGATTAACCCTTGAGATCGTCCTTGACCACGTCTGGGACGTAGTTGAACTGGGCATTGTTTTACCCGAAGGAATCACGAAACTTTTTGACGTCGGTTAATAAATGACAACTGACAAGTGTCGCAAAGAAACATTCGTCAAGCCACGTCCAGAAGTCGGGGGATGTATTACGACTTTTCCGTTGTTTACCTGTTGAAGTATAATGTCTTTTCTTCAAAATGATTTTGTTCCGGCAGTAAATCGAACAACAATAAATCGGGATCGTTCATTTTGAGGAACGGGCGTCTACTGCCATGAACTGCTCACGACTGAACTGCAGGTTAGTGGCACGCGGAGAGTGCGCCAGCGCCCTCGGACAATATACTTCAACTCATGTTTCCTCCATAATGTAGTGGAGATATGGCGTTCGTTTCAGGGTTGAAAACAATTCCAGTATGTTAGTTACATTTAGTACGCAGCAACGTATAACCTAAAATGAAACAAACGTAAAGTGTCCAATTCTATGCGATAGGATAAGTTGGGGAGGCGGACCAGAGGCGTATTCACAAATGCGCCGATGGAGAGCTGCTACCGCTATGTGCGAGGAAGCTCTTTTGTGAAAAAACGTGGTGCAGAAGTGTTACTGTTATTTTCGTGTTAACTCTGGAGAAAATTTATAATTATTCTCTGTTCTCGTAACTCGAAATGTTTTATCTTGCAGTTACCTAATTTTAGTATTAAGGCTTACTTTGTACAATACTGATAAAGTGTTTATACTGCGAGTTTAACAAATCTGTAAGCATTAAACTAATCTGAAATAGCCACCGAAATCGCTACCTACAAATAAAAGTTGGGATGGCTCCTCTCTATCAGACAATCGGGAGAGATGGACCTGTGTTATTTGGGAGAGAGACAGCACTGATTCAATGTCAGAGACATGGAGCACAATTAAATTTAGCTTTAAGACATGTGACATAATCTCACTGAAGGTGGCCGCAACCACAGACTATGTTTATTTGTCGGAAGATACGTCTGTACTAACATATGGAAGACTAGAATTTCACACACATACAAACATAGTGTAAGTATCCTGTTTATATGTCAGCATGTTTGCAGCGCTATAGAGTGTAATTAATACCGCTGACAGCTCTCTGCGCCCTCGGTAAGAGACTCTGCGATTGGACGGACTAGCAGTTTGCAGTTGGCAGTTAGCGAGTGGATGGCTTGGACATCTGTCCTTCATGGAGAATCAGTGTTGGTAGGACACGCATTGTAAAGTGAAGATGGATGTAGTTGGTAATGTTTGAGTTGTGGAATTGTTGTCGACTATGTACTTTTTTCGAATTGGATGTCAAATGAATAGGCTGGCTGTAGTTGCTGTTGCTGTAACTGCTGTAGTTCGTCTTATGAAGAATTTCTGTGAGGTAAGTGACTAATGGGTTATTGTTACGATTTCTCCCAATTCAGGGGCATTCTTTTGTGTTAATTATTTGAAGTCATGTTGTCATTTTAGAGCATTCAGATTGCGCTGCGCTTGTATATTGTGGGTAATATATGAATAGGTTAAGTTTGAGTTGTCTTTGTCAGAGAAAATTCTGTAGGTCACTGATGAAATGATAAAAAGAAGTAACGAGAAGTAGGTTCAGTTGCATTCAGCAGTTTAAGACTCACACAAAGTAGTTTCAATAGGCCAACCAAACGCTTCAAAACTCATCAAAAGACCTACTGATCCACAGCACATCAAAACAGCAGAGTTATTTGCACAAATCAAATTCCTTCGCTCGCACAACTTCGGGCTCCACTCCTATCGAAGGTAAAAATTTCAAGATTAGCGCGTCAAAACTGACCAGATACTCGTAAGTCAACTCATACAAAATATCACGTGTTCCTCCTATTGATAAACCAAAAATTTGGAGAGGGAACCTAAAAAAAGAAAAATATCCGTGAGATACTTCTGTGTACATAGTTCCGCGTAGTCAGCGCGTACACAACATCCCCACTAGAGCGCGCCCCGCTAAGCACAACAGCGCAGGCGCAACGCTCGTCCGTCTCCGCACTACGAGATGGCGCTGTCTTAGAGATGACCATATTCTGCTTCCGCCGATCCGCGTATTAATATCTAACGCAGTCAATGAGATTGCTGCTAACGTAGAACCTTTTCTCCTCGCGGATCACACTCGCACAGTGATACCTGAACGCTCGAGGTATTATAACAAGTGTACAGACCTCCGATTAGTCAATCTGCATTAGTCTGCATTTGTCTGTACCAGTCTATAGTCAAGTTTCAGTCTGCGCCTATTAAGATTATCATATTCCTGTGCATAGCCATGAAGATAAATGTATAGACACTTTGTCAAGTATCAGAGATATGTAAGAATAAGATTAACGTACCAAGACCAAAGGAACTGTCAATTGTAAATAGCATCCAGAATCCCATTAAGTAAGGTTTATGATTGTTATTATTTTAATAAATGTGATCGAAAATTAATCAAGTTCTGCTTAAAGTTGGTCACCATCAATCTGCTACTCTAAGCGTGCAAGTGGCATTTCTATCGTCTGACCTAACGGCAGAAGATAAACACGCCACGATAAGACCACGAGACATATTGCTGACACTCGCCTACTTCGTTAGAGCGACAAATCAAATAATCTGATGGTGAGTGTACCGAAGGTCTTACAGTACGCACACCACAGATACACTCATGCTCATAAACTAAGGATAATGGCAGAATGTGGTGCCACACAACGTGGCACTAAACAAAAGTGGCGCTAATAGCATAAGCACATAAGGAACACACACGACACAGATCTGTAAGTCTACGGTATTCGTGATAAGTTGAGAAAACCTTCCCGAAACACATGTGCTGCAAAACGCCACTGTTTCCTGCGCATGTACCCCGACATCAGTATGGGATATGATCACCATGCACACGTACACAGGCTGCACAACGGCTTGGAATACTCTGGATCAGGTGGACGAGCAGCAGCTGCGATATAGCCTCCCATTCTTGTACTAGTGCCTGTCGGAGCTCCTGAAGTGTCATAGGGGTTTGAAGACGTGCAGCGATACGTCAACCGAGAGCATCCCAGACGTACTCGATGGGGTTTAGGTCTGGAGAACAGGCATACCACTCCATTCACCTGATATCTTCTGTTTCAAGGTACTCCTCCACTATGGTAGCTCGATTGGGCCGTGCGCTGTCATCCATCAGGAGGAAGGTGAGTCCCACTGCACCCCTCAGAAGGCGGACATACTGGTGCCAAATGACGTTCCGGTACACGTGACCTGTTACAGTTACTCTGTCAAAGACATGCAGAGGCGTACGTGCGCCAACCATAATTCCACCCCACACCATCAAACCACGACCTCCATACAGGTCTCTTTCAAGGACATTAAGGAGTTGGTATCTGGTTCCTGGTTCACGACAGATAAAAACCCAGTGAGAATCACTGTTCAGACTATACCTGGACTCGTCCGTGAACATAACCTGGGACCATTGTGCCAATGACCATGTACTGTTTTCTTGACACCAGGCTTTACGAGCTCTCCTGTGACCAGGGGTTAGTGGAATGCACCTTGTAGGTGTCCGGGCGAATAAACCACGTCTGTTAAGTCGTCTGTAGATTGTGTGTCTCGAGATAACTGTTCCAGTGGCTGCGGTAAGGTCCCGAGCAAGCCTCGCTGCAGTACTCCATGGCGGTCTGTGGGAACTGACGGTGCGATATCGGTCCTCCTGTGGTGTTGTACACTGTGGACGTCCCGTACTGTAGCGCCTGGACACGTTTCCTGTCTGCTGTAATCGTTGCCATAATCTAAACTTTGTGGCACACGGAGGGCCCGTGCTACGACCTGCTATGTTTGACCAGCCTCCAGTTGCCCTAGTATTCTACCCATCATAACGTGATCAATATGTGTTCTTTGAGCCATTTTCAACACACTGTCACCAATAGCCCGTCTGAAAACGTCTGCACACTTACTTGTTGTACTGCACTCTGACATGCACCAACACGCCACCGTGCGACGACTGCAGGTGAAATGCACCATATGGTCATGCGCCGAGGTGATTTAAGCCCGCAAGCCGCCCAGCAAAGTGTTTTACCATGTATCAGCATTATCCTTAATTTATGAACATGAGTGTAGTTCGCCGTTTACATCAGAGACAGACATTGTAGAGAATTACGAAAATAACTTTGATCAATGGGATGAAGATGAATGCACTGAGTGTCGTCGAAACTAATGAAAATGAGGATTGGATTCAGTATGTTTCCTGTTCACGATGGTTACATGCTTGTAGCTGAACATTATGTAGTAAGTGTAATCGCTGTGGTCAGGGAAAGAAAGGCTGATGCTTGAACAAAGTCAACAGCTCATTAGAAAGACTGATGTTTAACCAAGATTTATAATAAACTGATAAAACTATATATATATATATATATATATATATATATATATATATATTACCGAGCGAGGTGGCGCAGTGGTAGCACACTGGACTCGCGTTCGGAAGGACGGCGGTTCAATCCCGCGTCCAACCATCCTGATTTAGGTTTTCCGTGATTTCCCTAAATCACTCCAGGCAAATGCTGGGGTGGTTCCCTTGAAAGGGCACGGCCGACTTCCTTCCCCATCCTTGATGAGACCGATGACCTCGCTGTTTGGTCTCTTCCCCCAAACAACCAAACCAAACTATATATATATATATATATATATTCTGTGTAAATATGCATATATATTTAAGAGTATAATTCTGTATGCATATACCAAATAATAGTATGAAATATAAATTTACTCTTTTTTGCATGTATAGGCAAGCAATGGCGACGCAAGACTTCCAGCGTAAGAGGTCACCCTCATTCAACCAACTTCCTTGTCAAATAAGTCGAAAGAGGGGGCAGATGTTCAGTGCACTCTCTTGCCCTGCGAGTGGGAAACTGCCCTGGAAGGTGAAAAATCAGAAGTGATCAACGGCAGGAGGATGCGGAAGCCAATGGGAACCACTGCGTTGAAGGCATATAATTGTATCCACAGGGCAGGTGGCCTGTAATTGAAAAAGTATCATGGTGATCGCTCGGGAGGGAATGCCAAGGCAGAGATGAACGTGAGAACAAGACTGAATAATCAAAGGATCACGTTCTACGAGTCGGAGCGTGGAAACTCAGAAGTTTGAATGGGGTAGGTAAACTAGAAAATCTGCAAAGGCAGATGCTAATGCTCAGTCTAGATACAGTGGGCGCCAGTGAAATGAAATGGAAAGAAGACAAGGATTTCTGCTCAGCTGAGTATAGGGTAATAAGAACAACAGCAGAAAATGGTATAACGAGATTAAGACTCGTTATGACGAGGAAGGTAGGGCAGAAAGTGTGCTACTGTCAACAGTTCAGTGATAGAGTTGTTCTAATTAGAATCGACAGCAAAACAACGCCGACAACGATAGCTCAGGTACACACGCCGACATCGCAAGCTGAAGACGAAGAAACAGAGAAAGTATAAAAGGATATTGAAAGGATAATTCAGTGCGTAAAGGTGGAGCAGAAGAAAAGGGTACAGAATATTGACTTGGGTCAAAGAATGAGAGAGGATAAAAACTAATTGAGTTCTGTAACACATTTCAGCTCGTACTAGCGAATATTCTGTTCAGGAATCACAAGGGGAGGAAGTATACTTGGAAAAGGCCGGGAGTTACGGGATGATTTCAGTTAGATTACATCACGGTCAGACAGAGTTCTGAAACTTGATACAGGATTGCAAGGCGTATCCAGTATCAGATACACTCAGATCAAAATTTAGTGGTGATGAAGAGTATGATGGAGTTTAAGAGAGTACTCAGGAAGAATCAGTAGGCAAAGAAGTGGGACACGGAAGGACTAAGGACTGAGAAGATACGTTTTAAGTTACCTAAGATTATAGATACTGCAATAAGGAATGGCGCAGTAGGTAGTTCAGTTGAAGAGGTATGGACAACTTTAGAAAGGGCAATCATAGAAATTGGAAAGAAAACTTACGAACAAAGAAGGTAACTGCGATAAAAGCATGGGTAACAGAAGAAATTCTTCAGCTAATCGATGAAAGAAGGAAGTACAAATATGTTCAGGAAAATTCAGGAATACAGATATGCAACTCACTTAGGAATGACGTAAATCGGAAGTGCAAAGAAGCTAAGGGATAAGGGGTGCATGAAAAATGTGAAGAAATCGGAAAAGTATTGTCGGAAGGATTGAAACAGCATACAGAAAGGTCAAAATAACCTTCCGTGAAATTAAAAACAAGGGTGGTAACATTGAGAGTGCAATGGGAATTTCTCTGTTAAATGCAGAGGAGGGAGCGAATAGGTGGAAAGAGTACATTGAAGGTTTCTTAGCGTTGAAAGACTTTGTCTGATGTGATAGAAGAAGAAGAAGAAATATGAGCCGCTTTAGAGGAAGTAGGGGATCCAGTATTAGAATCCGAATTTAAAAGAGCTTTGGAGGAGTTAAGATCAAATAAGACGGGATAGGTAACATTCCATCACAGTTTCTAAAATCATTGGGGGATGTGGTAACAGAAGGATTATTCATGTTGGTGTGTACAATGTATGAATCTGGAGATATACCATCTGACTTTCAGGAAAATATGATCCATACCATTCCAACGATTGCAAGGGCCGACAAGCGTGTGAATTATCGCACAATCAGCAAAACAACTCATGCATCCAAGTATAGAAGTGCGTCGAAAGCATGGACATCCAGCCACCAATTTAATTAATCATGCCAAATCCGTTAGTAAGTATGATGCCCGAGAAGATACTGGAGAATGTGGACAGAAGCAGTTGACGAGTCACGGGCAGGAGACGCTGGCAAAAGTTACGGCTGTAACCTCAAGTCGGGCAGTCGACTGCGGTCCAAAGTTCGAGCCCTCAGCTGTTCAATCATAGTACATGACTACAGCCATGTGAGCTCGATGCCTCTGTTCTGATCATATTATACCGAAGATTATGGTAAGCGTCAGTTGTAGCTCCAGCATATTAGGTCAAGCGAGAATATTGTATTTCAGCTTCAAGATAGGTTTCATCGTCTCCTATTCGTCAGTGCTTCGTCAGATCTTTGGGATTCTTGGGTGTTTGTTCCAGACAAACACTCACTGTGATCGTCAGTTTACAGCACATTTCTCATAACTGGATGCGAGATATTTAAGCGACTCCACCTCACTTAGTAACTTCGCCAGTTCAGAAATTTAGTGTGCAGTTCTCATAGCAAAGTACATCATTGTAAAGTTCCTGTCCAGATAATTGTTTTTAATGCTTTTTAATCGCAATTGTTTCTTTATAATAAAACATAGTGTACACATAATATATACTGAATTTTTAATCACATCCATTCTCAACTTCATATTCGTTGCTAGGGCCTAAACAAATTAAAGCGGTAGCAAATGCGCACGGCTCAGGAGACTAAAGAGAAGCTTGATAAACATTGCAGTGACTCTGCACCTTCGATTAGAACAGTCGGCTCTCGGTTGTGATCGTTATTCAATTTTCACACAGCTGTGTTTTGCAGTGTGCATATTGGCTTAAATGTTTTATTAAGTGAAGTACCATTTAAGAACCATAACATGCTCGTAAGTGTCAAACGTAATTCTGTGTTCATGTCCATGTTAGAACTAGTGCGATTTATAATTTTTGGAATCTTTCTCTTCGTAAACTTTTAAGCTAATGTGCACATTTTGCAGTTGTTAAGGGAATTACAGTCACCCTAACAGCTCATGCACCCAAGTTACTGACTGGAATAACACGCAGAAGAATGGAAGAGGTAATAGAAGACCTTTTGGATGTTTATAGTGGTAAAGGTACCAGAGAGGCAGTTGGGTGGTGGCGCTTCATAAGGGAAGCAAGATTTAAGAAAATGAAGATACGTATCGTACAAAATTTTTTTTCTCGCCTGAACAGTACGCTCCCATTCCGTCACTCGTCAATCCAACATTAAAAACGATATAAAACCATCGCTTCGACCATCTTTGCAGCGATTCCTTCAGAGCGACTAAAATGCGGTTTCTTAGAATGGTCTTGTACATTTGTGTGTTGAACATTTTAGCTAATAATTAATGTCTACTATTTTTGTTTGTTTATAGGAAAGACGTTCACAATGGCTATTACTCGTAAAAAACTGCCGCACACGGATGTCATAAGGTAAACCTTACGTATAAGGAAATGCCACTTGCGCTCTTCTTTATCGCCAACAAACTCTGTGCAACCAAATTACGACACCCTTTTTTATAAGACAAAGGAGCACCATGAAATATGTGTAACTATCAAATTCTCCACATGATTTAATTATTTTTGAGTTCGTCCGACGTCAAGTATGCGTGATTCAGAAAAGAACATCCTGATAAATACTGGTTTTCTTGAAAAATGATACATGAATTTTTAATGTTTTTTTTCTGAATTTCCTCTATGTAATTTGATTTGTATGTACCTATCCAAAAATGATCCCGTGAATAGGTCCATGCACGACAGTGCATGGCACCAGTAAGTTACAAAAACCCGAGTGCGAAAATATGATTTTTAAGGTTTCATTTCTTGGTTGCTGTTGATCAAAGGGATAAGGGATCAGGTGTTTGGGAGGGCCCTTGTCCTAGAGAACATTTGTACGGCTATCGGAAGAAGGGGCATACTGTGGCTGTTCTACAGTACAGTGACAAATTTGAAACGTTACATACTTCCTTTAGCCGAGGCAATGTGACTAAATCGGCTGGTTGTTTGACATTAAGTGTGGTCTTCTGTGGAAGCTCATAAAAGAAACACTTTTTATTCGGCGCTTCCTATGAAAACGTGAAAACCCACAATTTTTGGCACGAAAAGTAGCAGTTGTGGGGATGGCCATTCCTGCAATTTACGTTCATGGAAAATTGTTAAAATTTTTACCGTAGTTTCTTAAGATGACGTTCTCGGAGAACATTGAACCTTTTTTCGGTATCATGATCCTCTAAGGAGATTCAGATGTCGAAAGTTATCGTACTTAAGCACCTAAAATAAGTACGTAATTTCGGGTTTGTGGCGCAGTCACTACAAGACAAGGATTCTGGGTCCATGGCAAGGCTTCTGAGGTTAGCTAACTACGTTTTTTGTTACCGTTTTTCACCAATAAAAGTTTACGACGCGTTGTCTCTTTATAATGGGCACTTCACGCCTACGCACTCTATCTGGACCTGGAAATTATTCGACGGCGCCACCTGGCGTTGCTAGCACCTCACAAATAAATATTTTGCTATACGGAGTTCTTTGTACTTGCAAATGAAACTCCGTAATTTTTGGTACACCGTGCGTATGTCCAAAAACTCTTGTGCATTTTATGTAAGCAAGTGTAAAGTGAACTTGTGTTTCATGGGAGGCGATTTTGTATTAACCTTACATTAAGCGGACCTTTATATGTGTCAAAGTATGTAATTGTGTCGAAGTATCTAAATAATCTGTCAAATCATTGCTGATTAGCCGCGCGAGATTAGCCGATCGGTCTTGGCGCTGCAGTCATGGACTGTGCGGCTGGTCCAGGCGGAGGTTCGAGTCCTCCAAAAAAAAAAAAAAAAAAAAAAAAAAAAAAAAGGTTCAAATGGCTCTGAGCACTATGGGACTCAACTGCTGTGGTCATAAGTCCCCTAGAACTTAGAGCTACTTAAACCTAACTAACCTAAGAACATCACACACACCCATGCCCGAGGCAGGATTAGAACCTGCGACCGTAGCGGTCGCGCGGTTCCAGACTGTAGCGCCCAGAACCGCTCGGCCACTCTGGCCGGCTCGAGTCGTCCCTCGGGCATTGGTGTGTGTTTGTCCTTAGCATAATTTAGGTTAAGCAGTGTGTAAGCTTTGGGACTGATGACCTTAGCAGTTAAGTCCCGTAAGATTTCACACACATTTGAACATTGAATATTACTGATTTATAGAACTGCTTTTATGTCAGCAGCACTACCTGCTGAAAAGGAAGGAACCAGCTGCAAAATCCTCCTATCAGAGCACAAAAAGACGAAACTCATGCTCTTTGAAAGATTCTGACAGAAAAGTGTTGAAACAGCTGCCTCAACTCTTATTCTGCCTTCCTCACGAAAAATTTTGATTTATGAACATATTCGCACTTTCCTGTGTCGGAAGAGAAAAG
The DNA here is from genome assembly GCF_023898315.1 of Schistocerca nitens. Classification (NCBI taxonomy): domain Eukaryota; kingdom Metazoa; phylum Arthropoda; class Insecta; order Orthoptera; family Acrididae; genus Schistocerca; species Schistocerca nitens. Next base: position 406,804,613 of record NC_064620.1, read on the forward strand.
AAGGGAAATAGTCTAGGTGGAAATGATAGCAGACGATGCCAGTGAGAGAAAAAGAGAGAGCAGACACTGATGATGGGAGTGAGGAAGTGGGACTGATAGAGAAAGGATATGGATGAAGAGAACAGCAGTGGGAATCAAAACAGGAGATAGTGATGGTCAGTCATAGACAGTGGGAGTAAAGAGAGAGATGGATAGAGAGAATAGCAGCAGCAGAGAGAGAGTGGGCATTTGAACTGAAAAAGAGAGATGAGTGGTTACCATACATAGATTTGGTGGGGGGTGTGCGTGGGTGGGTGGGATGTGGGGGAGGGAGCGGGGCGTCTAGATGACGCTCCCGTCCCTCATACGCGCCCAGACCGGAGAACCTTAACACCAAAAAATTTGTCTACTTTCTCCCATCCCCCATACTCGTGTTAAAAGTTGTCTGGTCTAGGGGTCAAAATGTCTAGCAATCCATGTGTGGAGAGGAAACAAAAATGGTTCTGAGCACTATGGGACTTAACTGCTGAGGTGATCAGTCCCCTAGAACTTAGAACTACTTAAACCTAAGTAACCTAAGGACGTCACAGACATCCTTGCCCGCTGCAGGATTCGAACCTGCGACCGGAGCGGTTGCACGGTTCCAGACAGTAGCACCTAGAACTGCTCGGGCTCTCCTGCCAGCTGGAGAGGAGACAATGGCAGTAGAAGAGAAAGGCAGTAGAATGTAAGCAAGAAAGATACAGTGCCAATTGGGGAGAAAAAGAATGGGACAAAGGCATCTGTGTGTGTGGGGGGGGGGGGGGGCGGGGGCGATGGGGTGTTTCCCTTGTTAGTTTGAAGATTTCACAACAAAGTGAGCATGGGTAAAAGGATGTGAAGTGTTATGTTTCAGAAGAGTGAGAATACATTCGCAGGCCAAAATTTTTGGTGTGGAAAGCGGAGTGAAGATAAAGGAAGCTGATGCCCCACATTCCTGTCAGAATTAAAGAGGATCATATTCTTCTTTTCTGTGCACCGAGAGTAGCATTTTTGAGCCGTTATTATCGAACGTTAACAGAACTGTGAAGTAGCCAGTTCGTCGTCCGTAGTTGTATTGGATAGCTAGCATTGGTTATAAATTCAAGAGCAAAGCACACCTTCTGTACACAGGAGTGGAGTGTAGGTTCACTTTCTTTGTTGGGTGGTCATGGTTCATGTTCTTCTGGTTTATTTCGCTCATCAAATATTTATAAACATTTAGATCGAGGAAGATTATTATTTAACAAAGATGTAATTAATTTAATACCTTGAATGGCTTTCTTTTAAGATGGGGTGAATCATGTCTAACCACTTGAACTCTCAGGCAGCTTGAACCGTAGCAATAGGATCCAAGAGCGATAAAATGGAGGGAGCCGTGAAGCGTCCCGCGCAGCCCACGCACGCCATTGGCGGAGACGGGCGGCCTCACCTGCCCCCTCGCCACTTGTGAATTAATTTCCTACAGCAGCGGAGTGGCCCGGGGGTGGCGGCAGGTCGGCTATCCTGAGAGCAGCGCTAATTGCAGTCCCAACGGGGCGGAAGCGGGCGCGGCTAATACTCGGCCGCCTGCCTGCCCGGCCCATCCACGCGAGCCAAAACTAATTTTATTTGCTCGCTGCAGGCGTCGCCGAGGGGATCACACCGCGCTGCGGCGTCTCTAATGATTTTCAGAGCTCCGTCATCGACGTCTGCGTTTCTCTGCATTTATGTGAGACACTGGCGAAACTACTGGCGTGGCTGTTACTTCTGTGACATCACGATCGGGACTCAGCGTACTTTCAAAAGTAAAACACAACGCGACTTTTTCTGAGCAAGGGCGATGACACTTTTAAAGAACTCTCCATACGAATTATAAAAATCTATGTGTGTGTGTGTGTTCGACATCTCATAAAACACTCGACTAATTTCAACCGAACTCGGTACACATATCGTTGACTGTCTGGAAAGAATCATTGGGGGGAAAGAAATACCCACCAACGGAAGGGTGGGGGTGAAAAAGCAGTGCAGCACACGATGTGAGAATACCTGAGTGTATTGTATTGAGTATTTAAACTGGGGACCTAGAAACGACGGAGAGGCTTCCTCCCACCACAGCCCTCAGGGGTTCACAACCCTACAACAGGCCACAACAGTCGACCCAGCCCACCACCGCCCCACACTGAACCCACGGCTATTGTGAGGTTGGGACCCCAGTGGACCCACCCCCCTCCCCCTGGGAACGTCTCATACCAGACGAATGTGACCCCAAATGTTTGCATGGTAAAGTAATTATGGTGTACGTGTACATGGAGATCGTGTTTGTACAGCAATGGCCGACATAGTGTAATTAAGGAGGATTAAGGGGAACCAGCGGCATTGGCCGAGGTAGATGGAAAACCGCCTTAAAAACCACCCACAGGCTGGCCGGCACACCGGGACCTCGACACTAATCCGCAGGGCGGATTCGTGCCGGGGACTGTCACGCCTTCGCACTCGGGAAGCAGTGGATTAGACTGCGCAGCTACCCGGGCGGGCGAGAATACCTGTACGTCGGTCAGCCAGTATTTGACAATAAGAGCACTTAGAGACTTGCAACGAACTTCACACATACTCTGATATCTTCACGAAGCTTTTTGTCGCTGATGATCTGCGGAAAACGTTCAAATGAAAAATGTTTATCGCATACTATATTTTCACTGTTTATGCAACATTAAGGATGGCGTTTTAATTTATTATTTCTTCACTACGAACCGTATTCGTGACACGTTTTTCAGACAGTATTCACAATACCACCCAGCGCACAAGAAAATTACATCATTGTACGACACTTACTTCTGGAAACATGACGACATAAACACTGAATGCATGAAAACTATTGCCTTACGCAAGACATTCAAATTCACAACTTCTAGCTACTAAGTCCATTCGAAACACTGTTTGCAGGCAGTATCCGCATTTGCAGCTGAATGTATCTACAAAAATATATCATTTTATGAGAAATAGTTCACGAGAAATGACGGCATAAACACTGAGATGTGTGAGAAACTGCCACAGCATGAATGACGCTTTAATTTATTACTTCTTTAATACTAAATCTATTCACAATACATGTAGCCGATCTTAGCCACAAATAGCACTGGAAATGGAAATACCGTGTGGCTAGGGCCTCTCATAGGATAGTCCCTTCGCCTGGTGCAAGTCGTTCGAGTTGACGCCAGTTCGGCGACTTGCGTGTCGATGGGGATGAAATCATGTTGGTAAGGACAACACAATCTCCGACCCAGTCAGGAATCGAACCCGGGCCGTTAGGTATGACATTCCGTCGCACTGACCACTCATCTACCAGGGGCTGATTGTACGTACAGAATGAAAGGTAACTCTGGAAGCACTATTTAAATGATTGAGAATGTAGGCAAAATTTGGTGTACCAACAACATTTACTTTCCCAAAACAGAAATAAATTATGCCAAACAAGTTATTGATTGAATATCATAAACAAGTAACAGGTGATTTAAGACTACACTGGACAAGGATCCTGGGTGGCAGATACAGTTTAACTAAGTGAGCAGTGAGTCAAGTACTCTGGCCCTAAAAATTTGGATAACGCAAGCTGAATTGATCTGACGCTGAGCAGACTTTGATTGATCAAATCTACTGAAGTTTCTCTACATAGGTGCAGCTGAGAGCAAGTGGCGACTGAGACCTGTACGCCCTAACAATGCCGGAGAGGCAGTACGTTACCCTTTCTACTTCGTGTGGCCACGTGACTTACAGCTGGCGAGATGTGTGCGGCGGAGGTGAGACTTGGAGACAGCACTTGTGAATCGATCGCGTCCACGAAAGAAATGCAAAAACCTCACGGTCTAGCGATCAGGCAGACGGACTGCAATTTACTTTCTACAAGAGCCCTCAAATCACGGCAGATTTCAGTGCGTTACACACACGTTCGCTGGTCGTACCAAGGACCAATGTGGCTCACTTATACAACAGAGTGCACAAGGATACCAAATGTCAAAACTGATAAACCAAAAACGAATAAGTGTGACCTCGACAAACGAGTAGTCCGAGACGTTTGAAGTCACACTTTCGGTACAGCAGTAACTTGACCACAGGCTCCCCAGTCTAAACTACTCGCAAGTGAAGTCAGTCTCAGGACAGGTCCCAATTACCAACCACACATGCAAGAGCTTTGTCCAGAAGACCTTACCAGACCAAAGTCCCAAACGCGGGTGCTTCGCACATATCCAGAAAAAAATATCCATCTTCTCGCAAAGTGCACGAATGACACCACTTTCACACCATCTTGAGCCAATCACAGAGCTCTAGGTGCGCTAAATGTCCCCCTCTCACACGACAGCACAAACTCATGTCGAACCAGGGCAAGAGTTACGAAACCTGCGTCTCTGAAGAAAAAGAAAGAAAGAAACCGTCTATAAATGGCTTTTTTAAAATTTTTCCAGAGGGGGAAGTGATTTTTTTTTTTTTTTTTTTTTTTTTTTTTTTTTTTTTTTTTTGAGGTCATGTCCCTTCCTACAGAAACATGTGAACAGATACAATCTCAAAGATCTTTATCTAAATCGCTTATGCCTTGGAGCTTGTTAGTCCTAGCTACTAGGTGTAATAAAGACATTTCTCAGACACGTGATTTTTCTTATACAACCTATGCGGCCAGGGGAAGTGGTTCACTGGCCTCTTTGCACTATGGGCGAACACGAAACCATGTGAATTTTTATTATGCATGGCTCTGCACACAATGCCTAGTTTATGACTCCACCATGTAGACGCAACCTCTTAGACTGTTGCCCCAGCCCAGGCTTCTGCTGGCGCCACAGCAGGTAGTATGGCATTGTTCTGCTGGAGTCCTGTCTTGACAAGGGGCTGTCCAGTCTGCCGTGTACAGCTGTGGGCCTGTCCAGCAACATTTACAAAGGGCTGGACTCACTGACAAGTGCTTTCAACTCCCAATGTGTCATTCGTATGAGGTAAGAATGATAAAAATACATCATGCTTTCAGCTCCAGATCAGGCTCCATGAACGTCTACTAAGGCCATTAACTTTCTAGAGTCTCGCTCAAGGTGGGTCAGGTTGTAAAGAAATCATTAATAATTTTCCGTATGAATAAAAATAGGTGAGATAATGTGAGAGAGTAACTTGTCCTCTCTCAAGAATTACACGAGTGTACAGCGCATTTATGAGCAATGACCTGCGTGAAAATGAAACTGCAGGACGAAATTCGCTAGACATAGAGGTGAAATATATGTAAAAACTGTGAAGGATGTTAAATATATGTGAAATGTATTTGACACAATGAAAAATCCCGGCTGGAATATCAGTAACATAAGAAAAGATAAACTGCTACTTACTGCAGATGTGACACGACAGGCGCAGCTGAAAGACACTCACACATTTGCTTTCGTCAGAAAAGGAAACACACATACATCCATTCACACAAGCAAGCACACCTCATGACGCATGACAGCTATCTCTGGCAGCTCAGACCAGAATGGTTCGTGTTAATGAAGGCTTTGGCCGAAAGCTAAGATGTACGTGTATTTTAGTTGCGCTTGTCTGCAATTTAACGTCTCATCTTTAGAGAAAGTAACAATCTATATTTTTCTTATGTTGTTGAGATGTATTTGACGTGTGTGTGTCTAGACAAAGTCATGGGTAAAAACGTCATCCTAACCTCCTGGAACGATTTCAATAAAATTAGACACCGACTTCAATTACAATTCGAAAAAAAAAAATGCTCTAGGGTTAAGAACTACCAACTTCTTAATGTAGTGACTGTGGTAACGTTGAGAGAGCAGTGAGGACGAGGAAATGGGCAGACAGCGAGGGGAAAGGAGGAGATAGGAATAGATAAGAGGAGGAGATGGATAGAGACAGGGGAGGGGGAATGAACAGAGTGGGAGGAGTGGAGCAGATAGACAGACAAACAAAAGAGTAGGGAATGGACAGCGACAGGGGGAGATAGAGGCAGGAAGAGAGACAGAGGAGGAAGAGGAGGAGATGGACACAGAAAGGAAAGGGAAGAGATAATCAGGGAGAGGTGGTAGGAGGGGATGAACAGAGAGAGGGAGGAAAAGGAGTTTTATAGATGGGGGAGGAGGAATTTAATAAAGAGAGGAGTGAGGTGAGGAGAGGATGGAATTATAGGGGGGGGGGGGGGAGGAAGAGATCAACACAGAGGAAAGGAGCAATGGACGGAGTGGGAGATGCGATGACAGAAACAAAGGAAGGAGGAGATGTACAGATGGAGTGGTAGGCGGAGACAGAGAGTGGGTGTGGAGGAGGTAGATAGAGAGAGTGGTTGATGGACGACAGGGGAAGAGGAGATGTACTAATCAAAGATAAGAATAAACATATACCCAAGCACCACCGGAAACTCTACTAGTATTGGATAAATGTAAAGTAAACTCTGCTATAATCTTTCATTTCGTACCATGACTTCTTTCCAGATTTAGTCACTACTCAACTTTGAAAGGATGGTGTAATTTTCAGGAATGTAGGCTGTAGAGTGGAAGTGACTGGGACTTGGGGGCCGAAAAATATTTCAGTAGTCACACATCTTTTCTACTCAGTCACAATAACAAATAACAAGTAAAGCTACAACAAAAAAGTGTTAATGCCAAAATGGACACACACTATTTCTAACCATAAAATTAATGATACATATTTACGTTCACGCTGTGCAGCATAATATTACTTTTCCAGACCGGATAATTGTACTCCAATATGAAACGGATTAGCATCCTCGAACAATTTATTTTCAGTCTCACAAGGATTCTCAAGATTCGGCCAGGCTGATACCTTACTTATATCTGCCGAAGTCTTTGAATAGGTTGCAAATTTAAACCTATTTTTACCAGTATATTTCCTCCATGGAATACCCGTCGAATCAAACCCTTGTAAACTAAATTCGTCCAGCTTATTACTGCATGCCACATAAACAGAGTGACTCCTTGATGATATCACAAACTATCAGGGATGATGGAGAACGGTGAGTGTGAGGTAAGAGACCATGGTCGGTAAACGATGGAGTCTAGAGTTATAAGTGAAAATCGTTCAGATACCTCTGACTGTGAATTTCTTCTACAAGCTCTTTGCTTTCCATATTTTGGAAGGAAGCAGAATGGACGGAACCAATAAAACATTGTCACCCAAATGGAGTCCTCGTGGACCCTATGGGCACTATTTTTTCTGCCCAATTGACATCTTGCCTCCCACTTCCCTCTCTTTGGATAGCTTCCTCTTCAGTAGTGCTCGAGAGGTCGACAAGACAGGCTGACACATGCGGAAACTTCTTTTTCTCCTCGATTTTCAATCTTTTGAGCTATGAATGGGTTATTTTCATTGTCTGCGTCATGGATAAAACTGGGAATGAGAGTTATTTTTTGTCAATGCTGTTTTTTGTTAAGCTATTATTTTTCCAACCTGAATGCAACATTTTGCTGTTTCAGGTTTTCCTTCGTCGCGAAGACGTTAGGTCGTTGGGGAGGTCTTTGGTTTATCGGTGACGAACAAATCACAGCAGAGTGGGAGAGACAAGACAGAGAAGAACCACATGAACACGAGTATATTGAAGAAACAGACAACGAAGTGGAGGACGAAATGTTGCCAAACGACAATACAGTGTCTGACGAGTTCTTCGTTGGTCCTGAAGAAATTGATGATCCCTTGCAACAGTCAGTCTTAGTCAACTGTGTAGGTAGAGACTTCGTTTTGGGGAAGAATGGAGTGACCATTTGTACAGCGTTGCCATCGAGAAATTGTACAACCAGAACTCCCCGAAGAAATACTATTTCTCACCTTCCCAGTGCAAAAGGAACTGCTGGAATAGGAAAAACATTTCTCTTCTTCTTTGAATTATTCATGAGTGAAGATATTATACATAAAATTGTACTTCGCACTACTGAATTTAATCAGTAAAATACCGGCTTTGGCCCAGAAGTGAGGGAGATACACTGGATCCACTGATGACATAGCGATAAAATCACTAAGAACTCTGATGTGTGTCTCGATGGTCCTTATTTCGAAAGTTTGGTCTTCCTTTTTCAGATGTGTCATGTCCAAAAACCGATTCAAATTCCTTCTTTCACATTTGAGATTTGATTCTAAACAAACACATGACCAGAGAGGGAGAAATAATGAATTAGCGTTCGTTCTACATCCACATCTACAGACATACTCCGCTAGCCACCAAGAGGTGTGTGGCAGAGGGCACTATTCGCACCAAAGTCATATTCCCCCCTATGTTCCACTCGCGGATCGCGAGAGGGAAAAACGACTGTCTGAACGCTGCAGTACCACCTCTAATATCCCTTATCTTTGAATAGTGATCATTATGGGATATGAAAGTTGGTGGTCATAATATATGCTCTACATCCTTGGCGAAGTTCGGATTTGGGAATTTAGTGAGCAGCCCCATCCGTTTAGCACGGCGTCTTCTGCAAGTGTGTCCCACCTCAAACTTTCTATGAGATTTGTAACGCTCTCGTGACGGCTAAATGTACCAGTCACGAAACTTGCTGCTCTTTTTCGGACATTCTCAATCTCTTGGATCAGAACCATCTGGTAAGAGTCCCATACAGACGAACAATACTCTATGATTGGACAAACTAACGCGTTGTAAGCAATTTCCTTTGTTGAAGGACTGTATCGCTTCATGATTCTACCAATAAATCCTAATGTAGAGTTCGTCTTACCCATTACTTGTGTAATCTGATCGTTCCATTTGAGATCATTTCGCATAGTCACACCCAGATACTTGACGGACATTATCGGTTCCAAAGACTGGGCATTTATGTTGTACTCGTGCATTAATAGGGATTTTCGCTTTGTTATACGCATTAGGTTACACTTAATAATATTGAGAGATAACTGCCAGTCATTACAGCACGCATTTATTTTTTGCAAATCCTCATTGATTTGTCCATAACTTTCGTGTGATACTACTTTTTTGTAGACTACAGCATCATCGGCAAACAGTCTAATGCCGCTGTCAGTACCATCAACCAGATCGTTTATGTAAATCGTAAAAAGCACCGGACCTATTACGCTGCCCTGGGGCACACCTGAAGTTACGCTTGTTCCTGTTGAAGTCTCCACTTTCAGGACGACATACTGCTCTCAGTCTGTTAGAAAACTTTCTATCCAACCGCATATGTCATCGGATAGACCGTAAGCACGCACTTTTTGGAGCAAGTGACAGTGCGGAACTGAGTCGAACGTCTTTCGAAAGTCGAGGAATATGGCATCAACCTGCGAGCCGGTATGTAGAGCCTGTTGTACATCATGCACAAAGAGGGCCAGCTGTGTCTCGCATGACCGCTGTTTCCTAAAACCGTGCTGGTTTTTGTAGACAATCTTCTCAGAGTCTAGAAAGTTCATTATGTCTGAACACAAAATTTGTTCCATGATTCTACATCAAATAGATGTAAGTGAAATTGGCCGGTAATTATGTGCACCCGATTTTCTATCCTTTTTATAGATTGCTATGACCGGGGCCTTCTTCCAGTCTCGTGGAACTTCCCGCTAATCCAATGATCTCTGATAGGTGATGGATAAGAATGGTGCTATATTTGTTGCATAGTCAGCACAAAATCGTATGGGGTACCATCTGGGCCAGATGCCTTCTTGGCGTCTAAGGATCTTAACTGTTTTACAATCCCAGATACACTAAACACTATGTCAGCCATCCTTGCGTTTGTTCGATGATTGAACGGGGGAATAGTGATGCAGTCCTCTACCGTAAACGAGTTTTTGAAACCTAGGTTTAGAATTTCGGCCTTCAGTTTATCATCATCCGTTACATTATCGGTACTGTCAGCAAGAGAAGGTATTGAATTATTTGTAGCATTCATAGATTTTACTTACCTCCAAAATTTTTTGGGGCTATTTTTAGAATCTGCAGATACAATATTGCTATCAAATTCGTTAAAAGAATCTCTCGTTGGCCTTTTTATAGCTGCTTTAATTTCACATCATTTCTGTTTGTCTGCGGGGTAGTGACTACATTTAAAACGTCTGTGCAAAATGCTCTGTTTTCTCATCAACTTCCTAATATGTTTGTTGAACCAAGGTGGACCCTTTTCTTCCCCTGTAATTTTGCTGGACACATATTTCTGTAGCACGTGGTGGGCAATACCTTTAAATTCCGACCAAAGATGCTCAATATCTTTGTGTCCCGCCGTGAATGCTTGGAGCTGACTATGAAGATATTCATTAATGACACTTTCATTTGCTTTCCCACGCAACCGAACTCCACGCAGTTTTTTTTCCAACTTCCACTGACATGGAAGCCACAATGACGTCCTCAAAAAGATCAGGTCTGTTTGTCGCCTAAATATCTAATATGTTCCCATATCGAGTTGGTTTTTTAACCAATTGGTCAAGTTTGCATGTTGAGAGTGCTCATAGAATAACTTCACACGAGTGTTTGCTTCTGCCCCCTGTGATAAACATGTAACTTTCTCAGTCAGTGGACGCTAGATTAGTCTCCACCTATAACTAATGGATAATTTGGATATTTATTTCCTATGTACTGAACTGAAACGTTCTGCGATGTTCGTTGCGGTTGCTGGTGGTCTATAAAAACATCCAAATACAATGGTCAGTCCTTGTCTGATTGACAGCTTTATCCACACTATTTCACAGTCCGACCCAGTATCAATCTGAACTGCATTTAAACAGCTTTTAACTGCAATGAACACACCACCTTCAATAGGATCAGTCCTATCCTTCCTAAACATTGTCCCATCCGGGTTCAATATTTGACTGCTATTTATGTCTGTTTCAACCAGCTTTCGGTACCTAATACAATACTGGAATTACTACTGTTTATTTCGGAGAGTAACTCGAGGATTTTGCTACCAAAACTTCGACAATTTTTTAACATGAGATTTAGCATATTTAAAAACTTTGGAATGACCTGTTTAGACGAACTAACAGTTGTTAAACCCACATCAGTGTCATGAATTTCGGATGTTTTCAATGAAAATTGTAGGAAATATTATACCTCTTCCGAGTATGTGACTGTCGATGAAAGTCTTCTTAATTTCAGAGGGAGGTGCCCTTTCAAAATGTATTTGCCTAAGAAATCCGATAAATGTGGATTGAAGATTGTGTCACTTTGGCTCGCACATTTCATTTTTTCCTACGTAGGGAAAAATATAATTGAAAGGGAAGGCGCCTTTCCTTTGTCAACGTGCTACGTCATTCGCCTGTGGTAAAACACACAAAATACCAATCGCTATGCAACAGCCGAAAACTGGTTTGGCTGAGGAGCTTACTGAAAGAAAACTCACTTTTGTTGGCACTATGCTGAAAAACAAAAGAGAAATACCTCCTGGATTGCTCGCTGGCAAAGGATCCTATGACACCTAAAGTTGAAACCTTTTGTAATCTTATCAATGCGTTTGTTTGCGCATATCACATTACTCTCTTACAAAAATCCACGTTTGAGTAGTAAACAGAGTGAAAAAGGTTATGCTAAATAACTCACACAATGTTGGAAGAATAGAAATTTTAGTTGCTAGTGAGAAATCACACAGCGAGTCCTAAGGGGCTCAATTTTGTGTCCGCTCCTAGTCCTTGTATATGTGAATGACATTCTATTTAACATTCAACAAGCAGAATTGATACTTTTTGCAGACGATAGTAATGCTGTAATAAATTCCATTAGCGAGAAAGCGACATAAGACACTGTTAATGATGTTTTACAAAGAATTATTAGCGGGCTCTCTGAATATGGACAATTCATAATATTCAGAAAACAGCTTACACTGAGGTGAAAAAAGTCACGGGATACCTCATAATATAGTATAGGATCTTCTTTTGCTTGGCGTTGGGCAGCAACTACAGTAGAAATGGCATGGACTCAACAAGTTCCATTCTGCCTCTAAATCCGTCCATTATAATGAAACTGTTGGCGGTGCAGGATTGTGTACTCAACCTAACCTCTCGATTATGACCCATTAAATATTCAGTCATGTCATCTTATCTGGATAAGCAAATAATTCGCTCGACAAGTCCACAATGCTCTTTAAAGCAATCGCAAATAATTATGGCCCACTGACGTGACACATTGTCATTATACATAAAAAATGCATCCTTGTTTGGGAACATGATGTTCATGAATGGCTAAAAGTGGTCTCCAAGTAGCCGAACATCCAAAGGACCCAGTCGATTCCATGTGAACACAGAGCACAAAATTATGCAGCCACCACGTGCTTTCAAAATACCTTGTTGACAAATAGAGTCCATGGGTTCATTGGGTCTACACCCCATTTGCAACCTACCATCAGCTCTTACGAACTGAAATCTTGACTCATCCGACCATGCCACGGGTTTTCAGTCGTCTCGGGTCCAACTGGTGTGGTCAGAGTCTAGGATAGGAGCTGCAGGCGATGTCGTGCTTTTAGCAAAGACACTCTCGTCGGTCGTATGCTGTCATAGCCCATTAACGGCAAATTTAGCCGCACTGTTCTAATGGATATGTTCGCCGCACGTCACACATTGATTTCTGCGTTTATTTCACGCAGTGCTGTTTGTCTGTTAGGACTGACGATTCTATGCAATCTCCACTGCTCTCGGTCGTTAAGCGCATGCCATCGCCTACTGCGTTGTCCCTGGTGAGAGGTAAAGCCTGAAATTTGGTAATCTCGGAACACTCTTGATGCTGTGGATTTCGGAATATTGAATTCCCTAACGATTGAAGAACTGTAATGTCCCATGTGTCTAGCTCCAAACACCATTCAGCGTTCAAAATCTGTTAATTACCGTTGTGTGGGTAATCACGTCGGAAACCTTTTTCAGTGAATTATCTGAGGACAAACGGTAGCACCACTAATGAACTGCCGTTTTATACCTTGTGTACGCGATATTACAGCCATGTGTATATGTGTACATTGCTATCGCAAGACTTTTGTCACCTCAGGATATATTCAAGAGAATGTTACCAACAGTTGGTGAGGCACATGAACAGAAGTCAGTAAATAAAGTAGAACGCTCCAAATTTTTGCATGTAGATATTTATGAAAACTTGAAATGGTCGAAGCACATTACTTAACTTTTTAAACAATTAAGTTCACCTACTTTTGTACTTCGTATGAATGCTAATCTTGGAAACAAACGAATCAACCTCCGCACATATTATGCACATTTCTACTCAACAACGATTTATGTAAAAATTTTCTGTGTTACATGATCAGGAAGAAAGTACTGCACAAAAGCAGCAATGAGAATAATACATGGTGCTCACCCATGGATGTCATGTTGGTAATTCTTCAAGGAATTAAGCACGTCAATTGCGCTCTGACAAAACATATATTCTTAATGAAATTTGTCGTGCATAATCTATCACAATTTGAGAAGAACATGATGTCCATATCTCCAACACTAAAGGAAAAAATGACCTTTATTACCAATTATTAAAACTCTCACGGGCTCAGAAAGGGGTCCAATATGCAGCAAAAAAAAAAAAAAAAAAAAAAAAAAAATGTTTCATCATTTGCCGAATAATATGAAATTGACAGATATTAAAGCACGTTTTGAATCTGACTCAAAATCATTTCTCTTGGACAACTCCATCTACTCTAGCGACGAATTTCTACTTAAAAACAGAAAGCTAGAAGAAAAGGAAAAAAAAATGTTTTAAGTGTAACTAGATGAGTAGGACTACACTTATGTTCGAGTATTCCTTGATGTTAATACTAGCCGTTATACATATACTGTAAACTGATTCATCCCACATCATTTTGATAAAAGAATCGTTCAAATGATCTTCTGGTACTCTGGTGACGGATCGACTAGACCAAGGTTGTTCTATTGCCCCCTCCTCCTCCTGTTACATGAGTTTATCGTGGGTTGCGATATGATTTTCAGAATTGAGTAAAAACATAAGAATCGGGGGAACAAATTTAATATCAAGTGTACTCCAGCATCACCTGATGATTTAACTTTTATTTATGAGTCATCAGTCTTTTTACTGGTTTGGTGCGGTCCACTACGAATTCCTCTCCTGTGTCAACCTCTTCTTTTGAGAGTATCACTTGGAACCTACGGCCTCAGTTATTTGCTGGATGTATTCCAGTCCGTGTCTCCCTCTACAGTTTTTGTCCTCTACAGCTCCCTCTAGTACCATGAAAGAAATTCCCTAATGCTTTAACTGATGTCTACCATCTTGTCCCTTGTCTATATCAGTGTTTTCCACATATTCCTTTCCTCTCCGATTCCACGTAGAGCCTCCTCATTCCTTACCTTATGAGTACACACAATTTTCAACATTCGTCTGTTCCAGTGCATCTCAAAAGCTTCGATTCTGTTGTGTTTTGGTTTTCCCACAGTCCATGTCTCACTAACATGCAACGTAGTGGTCAGAACGTATATTCTCAGAAATATCTCCCTCAAATTAAGAACTAAGTAACTAACGTTTCCGCCGGCCAGAGTGGCCGAGCGGTTAAAGGAGCTACAGTCTGGAACCGCACGACCGCTACGGTCGCAGGTTCGAATCCTGCCTCGGGCATGGATATGAGTGATGTCCTTAGGTCAGTTAGGTTTAAGTAGTTCTAAGTTCTAGGGGACTTATGACCACAGCAGTTGAGTCCCATAGTGCTCAGAGCCATTTGAACCATTTTTTGAACTAACGTTTCCAAATCAGTCGTGCTTTTTGGAACAAAGTAACCATACAGCTGCAGCGGTGTTTTTATTCAACATGATCTATGGAATTTTCAGATAACTAATTAGGTCTGAAACTTCCTTTTTTAGTCTTGTGTGTTCATGGATTAGGTGATCAGCTGTTCCACTGAGCCATCGGATACGTGGTCTTTCCGCCTCCCCCCCCCACCCCCCCCCACCCCTATGTAGTCACGCAAGTTCGTCATACAACTGCAGCTGTGTTTTTATTCATCACAGCCTATGGAACATTCAACTGCCGGCCGCTGTGGCCGAGCGGTTCTAGACGCTTCAGTCCGGAACCGTACTGCTGCTACGGTCGAAGGTTAGAATCCTGCCTCGAGCATGGATGTGTGTGATATCCTTAGGTTAGTTAGGTTCAAGTAGCTCTAAGTCTAGGGGACTGATAACCTCAGATGTTAAGTCCCATAGTGCTTAGAGCCATTTGAACAATTCTGGAACATTCAATTAACTAACTAACTAGATCTGAAACTATTTTCTTTTCTTCTCCTTGCCTCAGGAATTAAAGTGATCAGCTGTTCCAGTCAGCCATTGGTTACGTGATCTCCCTCTCAGTCTTTCCCCTGAGAGGGTTCGTAGTCAAGAGTTTGTTTCGTTTTAAACTTTTAAATTTGTGGTAAGGTCTTATGGGAACAAACTGCTGAGGTCATGGGTCCCTAAGCTTACACACTACTTAATTTAACAAACTTTTGCTAAGGACAACACACACACACACACACATGCCCGACGGAGGACTCGAACCTCCAACGGGAGGGCGGGGGAGGGGGGGGGGAGCCGCGCGAACCATGTAAGGCGCCTCATACCTCTCGGCTACCCCGTGCGGCTGTTTGTTTTGAAACTCTATTGTCATGCTTACTATCTACATGTTCCAACCATCTGTTTCTGTCCGCATCTGAAACTCACTTTCCCCGTGATGGTCTTTTCGTAGCGTATCAGGTTTTCTTTCATCCAGCAGCGTATTTACGCGAAGCACTCCTCGGTTCTCAGCTTCGTAATCCTCCCATGGGTAGCCGTGAGACTTAAACTTAATCCCGCAGCAAAGCCGCTACACAACGAGAACAGTTTTGTACATCCGACAGGAGTCGACAGGGGCCGTTCTCTTTATTTTACTCTATTGCGCTACGCTGCGGCTGAAATAATAAAGAGCCGGGCAGGACGGGCAGCAAATTGTTTTTCTGGAAACGCAGTGTAACTGCGCCACCGCGGCCCCGAAAGCTTTCAATAAACGGCCGCGGAATCCCTCCACCCTTCTTCCTCCCCCGCACGGGCCTCGACCGCCCCCCTGCCCCTGCCGCCGCTCTCCCCCGCGCCTTCCCCCGGCGGTCGGAGGCCCGCGAACGCCGTGTCAGCGCGTTTACAGCAAATGAATACTGATGAGGGGAGCCGATGTCTGCTACACGGGCAGTAGTGGGCCAGCCAGCCAGCCAGCTAGGCAGGCAGCGGCGTCCCGGGCCAGCCAGGGACGGGATGGGACGGGACGCCACGGCGCGGCGCGGCGGCGGATGGCGTGGTGCGGGGCAGCCGGCGCAATTCGTATTGATCCCTCCCTCCGGCCCCAGGCGCCAGTGGCTCAGCGCGAGCAGAGCCCCCGGGCCGCTGCCGTGCTGGACGCTAAACGACGCCACCCCCTACCCCGGCCCCACGGTGACGTGTTACTCTAAACTGCCCCAATCTGGTTGGCGTTACGCTATTGTGACCACTTTGCAGCTGTCAGCAGTAGTGTCCGTTTTCTTCCACGCACGAGGATCGTACAAACATACCGCCGTTTGAGTCTCGTACATAGTGATAAACATCCCTGGGATTGTGAAGCAGCTGAATGGGTTGAAAATAAATAAATCGCCAGGTCCTGATGGGATTCCAATTCGGTTTTACAGAGAGTACTGTAGGCGCCCCAGTGTTCCCGGTCGCCTACGGTGGAATGGATGGCCGAGCGGTGACCTCTCCAGTTGTCAGGATGCTAGGAAATGGCTGTGGAAGCGTCAGAAACGCCAAAGAAACATTATTAATTCATAACATCTTTATTACTGCCGAGTACAATGTGGCTTGGTGATATCAACGACCTTCCCCGAGTCCTCGCTGACTCGTAGCGATGACACCAGATCCGGGCCGCACAGTCTTGCTAGCGCTGCGCCGCGTGCTGTGAAGTAGTGGTGGAATGCCCTTACATTGGCCTCGCGTGGCTGGCGGCGTCCGACTGGCCGGCCGGCTCGACGACGGACAGCAAGCCGCTGCGCGTTGGAGGCTCCGGGTTGGAGTCCCGACGCTGTCGGCACGAGAAGCGTTCTCGTAGTGCGGAGTGTACTCTATCCCACCCCGTCTTCTTCCCTGCTCCTCCTGGTGGCTCGTCCGCGGTCTACGGGCGGAACGGGCTGCAGTCCCCCAACTTCGTCGGCTCATCCGGTTGTGACGGTGGATGCACAGGGTCTAGGCCCCGCACGATCTCGACGACGGCTCACTGATGTGGTCAGCATTGGCCGCGAGCGAGTCTGCCGCGATGTCTGCTAATCCTGGGTTGATGATTGACAGCGGCAGCAGAGAGGACCAGAGCTGGTACTGTCCCCTCACGTTTGCTGCTCGATGGGCGGCCCTTACTGCAACATCTCCTTAATAAAGACTAACATGTCGATCACCGAGCTGAGCGCTATGCAGCGACCCAGTACACATCTAACTGCAAGTCTAACTGCGAGTGCGAGTGCCTTGTTGCTATCAAAGCTGGCGTATTTAAAGGAAGCACGAGCGACGTCCTGACGTCATGATCGTTTGTATTAAAAAAGCATTCGTTCCACTGATGCTGCCCCTTAGGTGTTCTTGCGACAGAGTTACGTGTTGTTACGCAGACTTACGCGAAGTTGTGAAATGCAGTACAGCTGACGCTATACCTCTGTCTTGCACTCTACGAAAGTCTCCGTCTAACACAAACCCGCGTGCTAAGCAATTCTCTCTCGCCTGTTGTGTGTAACCAGGCCATTGCCCCTGCGTGACGACACATTCCGTTATATGTGGAATCCTCCTACCTCTTCGCTAACGTACTGCCTCTGGCTCTCGGCATAAGCAACAAAACTTTGACAATATTTCACGATTCCAACTCTTTACTATTCCGCGACACTACAGTACTCTACTGCATTGGTTCCTTACTTCGCTTGCATTTATCGCGAATCTCTTGCCCAACGTAAAGTCCCGAGCGACTGGAAAAAAGCGCAGGTGACGCCTGTATATAAGAAGGGTAGAAGAACAATATCCTTAACATCGGTTTGTTGCAGGATTCTCGAAAATATTCTCAATTCGAATATAATGAATTTCCTTGAGACAGAGAAGTTGCTGTCCATGCATCAGCACGGCTTTAGAAAGCATCGCTCCTGCGAAACGCAACTCGCCCTTTTTTCACGTGATATCTTGGCGAACCACGGATTAAGACTATCAGACGGATGCCATATTCCTTGACTTTCGGAAAGCGTTTGACTCGGTGCCCCACTGCAGACTATTAACTAAGGTACGAGCATATGGGATTGGTTCCCAAATATGTGAGTGGCTAAGAACACTTCTTAAGTAATAGACCCCAGTACGTTGTCCTCGATGGTGAGTGTTCATCGGAGGTGAGGGTATCATCTCGAGTGCCCCAGGGAAGTGTGGTAGGTCCGCTGTTGTTTTCTATCTACATAAATGATCTTTTGGATAGGGTGGATAGCAATGTGCGGCTGTTTGCTGATGATGCTGTGGTGTACGGGAAGGTGTCGTCGTTGAGTGACTGTAGGAAGATACAAGATGACTTGGACAGGATTTGTGATTGGTGTAAAGAATGGCAGCTAACTCTAAATGTAGATAAATGTAAATTAATGCAGATGAATAGGAAAAAGAATCCCGTAATGTTTGAATACTCCATTAGTTGCGTAGCGCTTGACACAGTCACGTCGATTAAATATTTGGGCGTAACATTGCAGAGCGATATGAAGTGGGACAAGCATGTAATGGCAATTATGGGGAAGGTGGATAATCGTCTTCGGTTCACTAGTAGAATTTTGGGAAGATGTGGTTCATCTGTAAAGGAGACCGCTTATAAAACACTAATACGACCTATTCTTGAGTACTGCTCGAGCGTTTGGTATCCCTATCAGGTCGGATTGAGGGAGGACATAGAAGCAATTCAGAGGCGGGCTGCTAGATTTGTTACTGGTAGGTTTGATCATCACGCGAGTTTACGGAAATGCTTCACGAACTCGGGTGGGAGTCTCTGGAGGAAAGGAGGCGTTCTTTTCGTGAATCACTACTGAGTAAATTTAGAGAACCAGCATTTGAGGCTGACTGCAGTACAATTTTACTGCCGCCAACTTATATTTCGCGGAAAGACCACAAAGATAAGATAAGAGAGATTAGGGCTCGTACAGAGGCATATAGGCAGTCAATTTTCCCTCGTTTGGGAGTGGAACAGGGAGAGAAGATGCTAGTTATGGTAGGAGGTACCCTCCACCACGCACCGTATGGTGGATTGCGGAGTATGTATGTAGATGTAGATGTAGGCAGGATTTATGGTTTCAGATTTTTTATCTTCACGGAAAGTGAGAACAGATCAGCTATCTACATCTACACGATTGCTACAAAGGGCCGAGCGATGATACCTCTGTATGAAACCAGAATAGCTGGTGGGAATCTGTGAAGTGTCAACGACGCTAGTGAAATATTATTATAGTTGGATCATTTATTCTCGATGTTTATAAGTCGTCGTTGTTCCGCACCATCCCCGGCTGTTGTTCATTCAGCTGTTTGTTGAATTCTAGCTGTTGTAAATCGATTCAGCTCAGTGGTTACATGCCCAGGGGTGGTCTAGTGACCTCGGCGTCATGGCAGGTTTCTGGCGAGCAGGTGAGGCCATTGTCCATTGCGACGTGGTGTCGGGCTGGTTGCTAGAGTGTCCTCGATCCCAACTTCGAATTCTGTGATGACCCATGATCCATCTACAATGTACCTGATGTCAGTAGTTGTGTGTTCAGTTGATATACTCTCTATCCCTGGCATGTCAGCAGCTTGATGGCCGAGTGTTAAACAGAATGTGGATCCCAAGAGGCCCTGCTGCTGGCTTCCACACTGAGGTTCAGTGCTGTCAGCACCCTGCGATGCGGTGTTCTCGGAAGACGGGCTCTTCCTCCACCAGTAGGTAGGAGGCGGCGAGCGGCGTTCTTCAGGTGAAGGCCATCATAATGAGTGCATCTGTGGCTTGTTCATAGACTGTGCTGCAATATGCAGGACTTTTATTCGCTACAGTATCATAATAAAGGGACCGAGTGCTGTTACTGTGAATACCATGGACGTCAATAATCAACTCATGATGAGATCTGGATAACTGGGAATTTAAAGAGAGCTGACGTAGGTTTTGACGCAGGTTTTGGTTCATAAGGTGTGCATGTGTCCTCCTTATCCTGTTATATTCACTTAACAAGCTCTTGACCACTGTGTCAATTTTTCACAATGTTCTCTGCTGAAAGAGACAGTGTTTCAAGAAACATGTCTTACGAGAAAACGAACGTGGTTGTCTTGCTTCTTTAGTTTTCTTTCACGGTCTCCTTTCGTCTGAATGCGTATCTTCAACAGACAGGTAGTGTCGTAATGTGTAAATGATACGGCCCACTTTCGAAATACTGGTTCACTTCCTGCTTGTGTCACAGTTCCCGGCATGCCTTGATTTAGCCTTTGGCAACGTAAGTTAGTTTTAGTTAAATGTTCCCTAACTTCTACCCTTTACCATTCTCAGCCATAATAATATTGTGATAAACAAAGTTACTGTAGGGTGCACGGTCGCCCACAGAAATTTATTCAGGGAGTTACAAGATTCTAAAAGTGCCACTATTGATGTAGCTAATCCATTGATTTTGAAGATATCGCGCTCCAAGTACTACATATCACAGAACATAGACAAAACATTGCATGGAGAAGTAGTTTTAACTGGTCACAAAATATAATTTAGAAGGTATAAGTATTATGATGCCAGAATGGTTCAGTAGTTATTGACTTAGTAAAATGTCAGGAAGACTCTGAGGATGTTGAGCTGGCTGTGGGTGCAAAGAACCAGTTACACTGCAGTTTCAGAGTCAGAAATGTAGCGGTATCAATAACATAATCAACCACATATTTTATTCATCAAGTGTGGGGAGAATGTTGTATCTTGGAACAAATTTCAGACTTTCACATCTAGCCTGTCTTCAAATAGAAGTTTAAATTTCTTTATTGTATTTGACAATGGTAACATTCACCTTATATGGAATACTTTTCTCCAAAAAATTAAGATTTTCCTAAATGTGAAAAGTGTTCCAAGGCAGAACATGCTCACGTCCATAGGAACAAATTTTTCTTTTCTTTTCAAACCTTAAAGTAATACAGTCGAGAAAACTTCGTCAATATTGTATTTTTTGGTCTATATATTACATTATAAGGCTACTACTCTCAAGTGAGTGAAATCAAAGAAAGAAGTTTTATCAGAAACCAGTTGCAAACGTAGTGAAAAGTACACTGTTCCCAACTAATAGAGATTTACAATTTCAAGACATGGAAAACTATTAACACGTTAATCACATTGACAAATGCCACCGAAGTTAAGAACTTGAGCATTCAAACTGTTATAGGATCTGCATCAGAGAGTTTCTGAGAGGTACATCACTCCACAAAGAAGTCAGATACTGAATTAGGAACTGCATGTAAGGGATTTTATGATAGATAAGGAGTGCCACTGGTATGAGAGTCCTGGGTGCTGGTCTTGGGGTAAGTCATTGAAGATATGCTGATGGGATCTTGGCCATAGAAAATCTAAATTTATCGCAAACGTTGTCAGCGTCCACACGTCAAATGTAACATTAACATGAATCTTAATGGATCATACAAAAAAAGCAAGATTTAATTAGCACAAATAAGTGAGATAGAACAAGCACTAGTCGACTTCGCAAAATTCCCGTAAAAAGAATCAGAATTTACAGAAAATTGTCCTAAAAATCTTCATTACGGGAGACATGACCTTTTTTGATTGTTACACAATGACTGTAAGAGCATGCCAAATAGAAAATGAAAAGCAAACATGCAGTTATTCTCGATTGTCTGGTCATTGATGAGACCATATTAATTTAACTGAGTGACGGAAAGTTCGCTCCTTCCTAACCAACCGACGATGTCAGACGATCTCATCATAATCTATGTGTAGAGATAGAAGCTGCCCAAGGTCCTGGTGGCTGCCGCCGCCACTCTTCAATGTACGGGCTGCCTCTCAGAGCAGATTTCCACTCGCTGCTGCATCTCGTCGCTGAAGCCCCCAAGCCCAAATAAATGCACTCTTTGAAATCTGTGCACCAAGTCTTCTCCTCGCAGTCCTAGCCCCAACTTAGTCTCCAGAATATCTCCTGTCCTTGCTCTCAGTAGAATCCATATGGCGACTTGACAATCACTGACATCATTACTGTAATTAGTCACCAATATAAATCAATCAGTAGGGACATAACTGCTGCTGGGATTAATAGTGTTTATGGAATAAAAGTGACATGTGTCGAACCAGGAATGGACTAATGCATTTCACCATTCCTAACTCAAAATAAAAGATTGGGTGGGTGGCATTACGGTGATTGATTGGTGTGACACCGACAATCATATTTCCTTTCATTCCATATGACAAGTGGAGGTAAGAATGTCAAGGACATGCGAAAGAGGGTTACTTCGAAACAGTTAGACATCAACTTTAGTCACTCATACTTATGGAAACTACCAAACTCATTTATCCTAATTTATTTAATGTTTTGCCATTGCTGCCTAACTTTTGTTTTTAAGAACAATGCAGCCTGGAAATCCCATTCATTCCAAAATTTAAAAAAATAGAAATATTGCTCGTTTTAATTCTGATTCATTATAGAGCTTCTGATTTCTTAAGACTGCTGCTGCCTTCTCTTTATATTTTTATTGTAAATAAAGCAAGAGCTCCATTCACTTACCAATGGAGGTAACAACATTATTTTTGTATGCATTATCGTATCATAGATATACCCGTAGATGATGGCTTACTGTTTCTCTCTTTTAGCCAAAAATTTTAAGATTTAATAAATTTTGCTATAAATACTACGTGGTTGACAAGCTATTCTCTATAACATTCACTTTTTACTGAATAAGTAACACATATTTCACATACGCTAAATGTGCTTCCTTTTACATATTTAGCCGGCCGACGTGGCCGTGCGGTTAAAGGCGCTGCAGTCTGGAACCGCAAGACCGCTACGGTCGCAGGTTCGAATCCTGCCTCGGGCATAGATGTTTGTGATGTCCTTAGGTTAGTTAGGTTTAACTAGTTCTAAGTTCTAGGGGACTAATGACCTCAGCAGTTGAGTCCCATAGTGCTCAGAGCCATTTGAACCATTTTTTTTACATATTTGACAAATTGTTCTCTACAACAGCCATTGATTTTTTACTGAAGTAACTAACGCCCATAGCGTAGTTCACCTATACGAAAAATTTTTCTTCTGTTAACACGATTTTCTGTCGCCAGTAAACGTGCTGACGATTTTACATTTTTTTAACACCTGGTGGATCTTCCTTCCATGTAACTGCACATAGGATTTACTTACAAGGTCATTGTATAATTATATTATAGGGAACATGTCATGTATTGCTAAACAGTACGCAGAGATTTTGGAGCTAACGCTTGTCAAAGTTTTTAACCAGGTTGTATAAAATAGTGTACAGCTCTTGCGAGTGATCGCTTCAATTGTTTCTCCTAACCCAATGGGGGCCGAACTGGGACAGTCAGTTTCTTCGTTATTATCGTCTATCAAAGTTTAAACATGACAATCGACTTCCAAGCCATGGGATAGCCGCCACCTCCTCAGTGTTTCGTCCCTAGCACGGTGTCTTTGGTGGGCCTCGCTGGAGTGCAGGTATTGATCTCAGCAACCCATTGCTATGACAAATAATACAGCCATTTCTGCTAAGACTACAGCCGACGAATTCATAGAAAAGCCCAAAGAGGGTTTTCTATATACGAAACCGATCAAATCATGTCTGCCATTGTATTTATTTATTTTATGAAGATTTATTGTGAACTATAATCTATTTAATTTTTATATAGTTTTTTTATCAATTTTACTATTTTATTTAATGTAAAACACCTCTCGTAATAGTTACATGATTGGTAGTCAATGATGTAATGCCTTATATGATGGAAGGGGATTACAATTTATATTCTCGAGGAATGCTGACTTCTTCAGCAATTGACATCTGTGTTCTTTCGGATTTTGCTCCGCCCACAGCCACCAGTCGCTATCACGGGTATAACATTTTAATCTGTTATTATTCTAGTTTTTGTTCTTGATGTTTTTAGCCGTGTTAGAATTTATTTCTGCAGAAATCCCTCTGAATATGTAATACTATTGTACAGCAGTAACTATGGCATAAGATGATCTAAATTATAGACCGAATCCGGCTGCTAACCAAAATATGAGAGCCGCCCTTAAGAGTATCACAGAAAGTCGGTCTAAACGTCTACAATTAAATTGTTTTACTAGTTTACAGTGAAGCGGCTCAATACCCCCAATTATTTCATCCAAAATGATCATCTATTGCGATCGAGATTGTTTTACTAAATTTTTAAAATATTTTACACATATTGGTGTCCACTCTCCATTCAAAGAATACCTTATAGAGTATTGCTTTACGTTGCTTCAGTAGCGAAACTTGAAGTCATTTTGCTGATGTACATTCTTTATAGTTGTCATTCTGTTGTGCTGTTAGCAGCCAACTGACAAAGTATTCACTTGGCATAGATATGGCTTTTTGCATTCTGATACGTTCTGGTCAGTAATTTTGTAGCCGCTTTTGAGTAAATACATTCATTCCTTCCGAGCACAAAAATATAGTTTTAGTATAGTAATACTCTAGTGATAAGTACGCAAACATAGACACGTGTTTTACAAAGATAATTAATAATAAAGATACTGCAATGAAACATAGCTACTGTTCCATACTGAGGTGATTCATGAGCAACATTTCTTTACGTTTACTATCGCACTGAGCCCGACACTACATTCAACAATACAGAATATCAGAAACGCTTACCTGCAATAGTGCACAGGAAAACGTAAGCTTACACATAATGTGTATCACTAGCATAGATTTTAAGTGTACACAGACACAGTTCACAAAACAATGTACAGCGTAAAATAAAAGAAAGGTAGTACTTCTGAAATAGAATTTAAATGTGTGTAACATGAAAGGTACGATGATATATGCAGAAAAATTTTAAAATGAATTCTTAGTTTAATGCTCGACAGGTGTTTAGTGGACAGATCCACGGAAGAAATGATAAAAAATACAAAGTACACTATATCACTATCTTCTTCATCTTTACCTAGCATTGTGCTACCTAGAATCAACAAATAAACATCACATATATCACTCAATAACTGAACACAGACACTGACCGAACGGAAAACAAGAAGCAAGAAACAGATGTGTAAAGAGGGTGGGGAAGGTGGGAGAGCTTTTATCGGTTGTCGTTGACTACTGGTAGTTGCGTACATAGTGGCAGGTTATGTGACGTGGCCTTCCAGATAAGCTCAACATTGCATTTGTTTGATGCGGAGTGACGGCGAGTATCAAGATGGAAGCCAGGCACAAGCCTCTGCTCCCACATCGTATGTATCGTCTGGGTTGCATCGTTATACAATATAAGAGGAAATCACTCTTAACTACCGGCTTTACTGGGCGTGAAAGACCAAAGACAGAACTTGTGTGAAGGGAGCTGCTTCTGTGTTGACATCGGTGAGATGCCAATGTTACTCACAGGAATATGAGAATGAGCTGTACACGCAGTAGCACTACCAGACAATGTACTGGTGTTCACAGATATTTCTTAAATCTGTATTGCTTCTCTTGGCTACTTGTTCATGGGGGTTAGCTTGACAAGTCCTTGAGAAGAGAAAAAATAAGAATACGAGTACAGTTTCCAGCACAGTGTGGCTAACCAAGACAGGCTGGTCAGAATCGACTACATCAGGAAAAGAGGAAGCAACATGGCGATCTGTATTCCTGCAATGTTTACCGCACCAACCTGCACAGAGATGTTTCTGAAGTTTGTTTGCTGTTGTTGCATAAGGTACATGCAAATCATATTTCATAGCATCATCTCATCTCTCAGCATACATTTCAGGGTGGTCACAACAGGAGTGAGACCTATACGTCTTAACATCACTCATTTCAGCTATTATGGTTTACCAATAGCAGCGAAGCAGTTCGTCTACCATCTCTCAAGATTGTTTCTCCAGACAGGTGGACATCCCAACAGCTACGGTTCTTCACAATAGTGAAAGGGAAAATGGGCAGCTCTCGTCCAGGATCCCCTGCTTGGAATGGGGTGTCTCTCATCACCTCTGCACGGCTGCTTATCGCTCACATCTGACGCCCTCGGAAAGACATCTGGTCGAATGCTGTCTACTCCGATCCAAGGTGTCTGCGGCCCACTACCGCGCCATGTCTGCACAATAATTGAATGTTCAATTACTTTCTCACCGTACGCTGTTGCTTTGTTACTTACAAAAAATCAAGGAAAATTAGTTCAGCATAATCACTATATCTTGGATCACATCACATCACGCTTACGATGCCGCTTTCAGCTTCGTTACGAGCTGTTACTATGATGCCTATTGCTGTGATGCTTGGTTCTCACACCATCTACCATGACTTTTATATTGGTAATTTACGATAATCTACTAATTGATAACTGATACGGTGTCGTCGAGTATCGAGAGCGGCGCAAGAAGTATCGACCACCACAGAGATACTACACAGTAAACCGGGATTACGAGGCACCAATGAGATGCTAGGAAGAAGCCGTGCTTTCCGTAGTTCGGAGACGTCACCGCTTCGACTCTGTCCTGAAACAGCATTGCCAGAGGCCAGGAGCGGAGCTCGAGTCGAGTTCGGATCCTGCGCTCTTCTAGGAAGTTCCTGTCGGAGTAACATCGTTGTGCTGCTTAATCGTCGTGACACGGCCCATGTCAACCGTCAGGGACTGAAGAGACTTCTGTCTCCAGCGAACTGTGCTCATGCGCCAATGTTATCAGAAATGTGTCGACAGGTGTCTACGAACTTAAGTTTCCTTCTGACTGTAGTAAAGGCACAGTGCGGCCATTCTAAACTTGTATCAATTCGCCTGGTGAGCAAATATACGTTTAGTTGTAATTAATGAAGTTGAGCCATGCTGCGGATCGCGTTGGTGCTGTTTGTAGGTTTCCACCCTCTATTGGAGGCCAGACGGTATCGTTTAGTTGGCATGGTTGCAGTTGTTTGTCTTCTTCTCGTGTTAACTGGCGCCACTCGGTTTCACAAGCGTTGCCTGTCCGCTAGTGACAACAGCGGCGTTTATCGATATGTAGTAACTGTTGCCCTATCTTTGGGGCCACGGGTCGTGTGAGTGGGCCAGTTCGGTCGGGGACTTAAAAGGAGCCAGGTCCGCGCAGCGCCAGATCACTCCGGGACTGCTGGCGGCAAGCATGGACTGCCGGATGGAAGGGCTGTGGTCACGAGGGTGCACGACGTCTTCGTAAACCGGACCCAGCAAGCTTTAAGATTTCATTTCAATCCAAGTGGAAAAATCTCCACCATTGTGATATCTCGCGATTCTCCAGTGACTTGGGTTCGTGTTGCTGCTCCTAGCAGCGCCAAGGCGAAGAGCAGCGAGTGGAGTGCTGGGGAAGGCGGATCTGGTTAGCTTTCCTCGACTTATTATTACTATTTACTGCATTCAACCTGATACAATTTGTTAAGTTCAACCAGCGGTAATATTTCTTGCCTGGTGGCCGCTAACGCCCGAGTTACATGCCCTGGGAGTCAGTGCATGTAACGGCATTGTACGTTTCCTCGCCTTGCCGCTGCTGTCCGGTAAGGCGTCTAGTTTTGATAGCTTTCATGATCGTAGGCCGGTTGGTGATTCTTCTACTCTGGTGGTAGTGGTTCCTTTCTCGTTCCAGGCGCCCTAAACAGAGTATTCTGGGGACGTAGTGCAGACCGCCGGTTCCGGCTTTGGCGTATTGTTCCATCGTTTCCATTTGGTTTATCGGACGTCAGGTAGCTTCAGCAAGATTATCATTAGTTATTCGTTAGACTGCCACTAGTCTGAGTTACCATCTTTTGAAGTGAATGCAATTCTTGGCCGCCTATCTCATCGCTCGCGAACCTTCTCAGAGTTCGATTCCTGGAGCACCGTCTGTGGAGCGTTGGTTCTTGTAAGACATGTGTGTCCTAAAAGGAGGTCTGATGTCCAGTAGTTGAGTGTAACGCTCCTTCAGTCCACGCCTTCTGCGGGTATAATCTGCCTCACTACCCTTTAAGGAACTTATTTACTGCTCCTTGTGTTTTATTATTGTATTATTTATTGCAATACCTTGTAATGCCTACATTAAAGTTTATATATGTCTAATTAATGGTTCTGGTCGTCTTCTGGAATAAATCTAGCAGTGTAGTGTTCAGTGGATGTTAAGGGTTGCGTTATTTCACCCGTTTGGTGATCAGTTGCATTTTTTAATTAACTTTTGCTATTGTATTTCCTGTTTTACAGCAGGTTTCTAAATTTTTTATATTATTGCCGTTTCTGGCGTGTAAGGCCTTCAGCTGTGATTGTGGGCACTTGGCTTAAAATTCTAATTTGGTATTTGTATGTACGCAGTAAGCCTTTAAAATCTTATTTACTGCCATTCATGGCGTTAAAAAAAAGTTTAAATGGCTCTAAGCACTATGGGACTTAACATCTGAGGTCATGGGTCTGTATTTAATGGCGATTTGAAAATTGTAACTCAATGAAAACACTATTATTTATACAGATGTTTTTTCCTTCGTTAATAACGTGTGGTATTTTTATTTATTGTTGAGTCTGGAATTACTGGTTTAAAATAAATTGTGTGTAGCTGTAAAAGGCAACCAATAGTAACTGATAACGGCCCCGTCAGTTCGCGATTATTTCAAAAAAATTGTTCAAATGGCTCTGATCACTATTCGACTTAACATCTGAGGTCATCAGTCCCCTAGAACTTAGAACTACGTAAACGTAACTAACCTAAGGACATCACACACATCCATGCCCGGGGTAGGATTCAAACCTGCGACCGTAGCGAACTTTGGTTGATTCTTTTCCATTGCCCTCACCTGAGGATCTGATGGACAGATTGGGTCAAGATCACTTTTTCTCAAAAATTTGGTGTCGGAGAGGTCTACCTGCAACTGCCTTCAGATGAAGAGTCAAAGAAAGGATTGTTCCGGTTTCAGCAGTTACCATTCGGTAGCGCTTCCAACCTAGATATTTTCCAAAAGTACCTTTAGCAACTGAGGTCGCAAGTACCTTCTTGTTCTAACTAATTAGATGATTTAGATATCTCTGGTCGTAAACCAGCAGTAGACTTACACAATTTAGAGGCATTGTTTCAAGTGTTGTCCAAAGTGGCACTGATGTGCAGCTGTTGCAAGTGTTCACTGTTTCTCACTAAAATGGAGTATCTTGACCACATGATCAATGCACATTACATCCATCCGTCCATCACATGTGCCCATTTCCGACTTTCCTGTACCAACCAATGTATCACAATTGCAAGCTGTGATGGGGAAGCTAACCTGTTACAGCCGTTTCGTCCTGTATGCTGCTCAGATCATGACACCGCTTTAACTGTTGCGCCACAAGGGCGTTCCGTTTGTATGATCAGCCGAATGTCAGACCAATTTCCGGCAGCTGAAAGAAGCACTACAAAACGATCGGTGTTTGGTCCACTTTGACGCCAGCAAGCCTGTCATTCTTGCAGTAGATGTGTCATCTTATGGCATTGGTGTGGTGTTGTCACACTGAGTGGGCTCCAGTGATAGCTCAATTTAGTGTCCATAAAGGACATGATCCAATGCAACTACAGCCAATTTGATAAGTAGGGGTTAGCTATCATTAATGGGGTTCTGCACTTCGATCAATACATGCATAGACACCATTTTTCTCAAGCCACAGTTCACTGATGGCTCTGTTTGGGTCCTTCTAGTCTGTCCTAGCGTGCACAGTGCAGAGCCTTTCTCTTGTCCAATTACCAAAAAGAGTTGGCATCTCAGCTCACTACCAAACTCTTCAACGCCGACCTCCTGTTGAGGCTTCTGCTTCTGCATTTGATTCCTCTGAGGACTCCGGCCATCATATTGATTAAGAAGAAATCACACTTTTGGAAGAGTCTCCAGTCACCTTCCGCCATTTGGTGCAAGAGATGGCGTCTGATCTAGTGCAGCATATGGTGCTCGAGTTTGTTCGTCCTAGGCAGCCACAGATTCTGAAGGAGATCCGCAAACTGGTGTTTCATCTCTACTTTGCTCATCGGCGTGCCATCTCTGAACAGGTGGGTGTCCCCCTGATGCTCACCAACAGTGGCAATGCAAGAGTGATGGTCCCTCAGTCCCTCCAGCGGGTAGTTCTTTGGTCGTTACACTTACGAGATTGGCAAGCGTCGTTGTACATGGCTGGGGGTACATGTACAAGTAGAGGCCAGTGTGTAATGAATGCAGATAATCAATCCACTCCCCCACAGCAGTACTTTGAGAGGCCACATCCTGATGAACCTTGGCAATGCATGGACACAGATTTTGCTGGACCACACTAGAACAAAAGCTGGCTAGTTATTGACGATGCATACAGCAAGTTTCCCTTCGTCACTCCAATGCAATCTACCACATCAGTCAGCACAGTATCAGCTCTTACACTGCTCTCCTGCACTCAAGGCTTACGTGAGGTGACATTGTCATAATGGGCCGCAGTTCATGTCTATGGAGTTTGAACAGTTTTGTGCCCTTTCAGCCGCAATCGAATGGTGAAGTAGAACACTTCATAAGGATCTTCAAATCACAGACGCACAAGTACAAGCCACCCACACACGGAACCAGGCTTTGAAAGTTTTTCTGCTATTGTATCGTTCTCTGTCCAAAGATGAAAAGTCGCTATCTCAGCTCCTGCGTGGTCGATGCAATAGGGCTCTTATCCATTTGCTGTCAGTCACCTGTGGTCTAGGGGTAGCGTCTTTGATTCATAATCAAAACGTCTTCGGTCCCGGGTTCGATCAACGCCACTGCCTAAATTTTGATAAATAATCAGCACTGGCGGCCGAAGACTTCCGGCATAAGAAGTCAGCATCATTCTGCCAACGGCCTTGTCAAAGAGGGCGGAGGAGCGGATAGAGGTTCAGGGCACTTTCTTGTCCTAGGGGTGGGAAATTGCCCCTAAAGGCGTAAGAATCACCAACGATCAACGACATGAGGATGCAGAAGGCAATGGAAACCACTGCATTAAAGACACGTAACGTGTATCCACAGGACATGTGGCCTGTAATTGAAGAAGTGTCATGATGATCTCTCCATTGGCAAAAAATTCCGGAATAGTCCCCCATTCGGATCTCCGGGAGGGGACTGCCAAGGGGGAGGTTACCATGAGAAAAAGATTGAATAATCAACGAAAGGATAACGTTCTACGAGTCGGGGCGTGGAATGTCAGAAGCTTGAACGTGGTAGGGAAACTAGAAAATCTGAAAAGGGAAATGCAAAGGCTCAATCTAGATATAGTAGGGGTCAGTGAAGTGAAGTGGAAGGAAGACAAGGATTTCTGGTCAGATGAGTATCGGGTAATATCAACAGCAGCAGAAAATGGTATAACAGGTGTAGGATTCGTTATGAATAGGAAGGTAGGGCAGAGGGTGTGTTACTGTGAACAGTTCAGTGACCGGGTTGTTCTAATCAGAATCGACAGCAGACCAACACCGACAACGATAGTTCAGATACACATGCCGACATCGCAAGGTGAAGATGAACAGATAGAGAAACTGTATGAGGATATTGAAAGGGTAATGCAGCATGTAAAGGGGGACGAAAATCTAATAGTCATGGGCGACTGGAATGCAGTTGTAGGGGAAGGAGTAGAAGAAAACGTTACAGGAGAATATGGGCTTGGGACAAGGAATGAAAGAGGAGAAAGACTAATTGAGTTCTGTAACAAGTTTCAGCTAGTAATAGCGAATACCCTGTTCAAGAATCACAAGAGGAGGAGGTATACTTGGAAAAGGCCAGGAGATACGGGAAGATTTCAATTAGATTACATCATGGTCAGACAGAGATTCCGAAATCAGATACTGGATTGTAAGGCGTACCCAGGAGCAGGTATAGACTCAGATCACAATATAGTAGTGGTGAAGAGTAGGCTGAAGTTCAAGACATTAGTCAGGAAGAATCAATACGCAAAGAAGTGGGATACGGAAGTACTAAGGAATGACGAGATACGTTTGAAGTTCTCTAACGCTATAGATACAGCAATAACGAATAGCGCAGTAGGCAGTACAGTTGAAGAGGAATTGACATCTCTAAAAAGGGCCATCACAGAAGTTGGGAAGGTAAACATAGGTACAAAGAAGGTAGCTGCGAAGAAACCATGGGTAACAGAAGAAATACTTCAGTTGATTGATGAAAGGAGGAAGTACAAACATGTTCCGGGAAAATCAGGAATACAGAAATACAAGTCGCTGAGCAATGAAATAAATAGGAAGTGCAGGGAAGCTAAGACGAAATGGCTGCAGGAAAAATGTGACGACATCGAAAAAGATATGATTGTCGGAAGGACAGACTCAGCATACAGGAAAGTCAAAACAACCTTTGGTGACATTAAAAGCAACGGTGGTAACATTAAGAGTGCAACGGTAATGCCACTGTTAAATGCAGAGGAGAGAGCAGATAGGTGGAAAGAATACATTGGAAGCCTCTATGAGGGTGAAGGTTTGTCTGATGTGATAGAAGAAGAAACAGGAGTCGATTTGGAAGAGATAGGGAATCCAGTATTAGAATCGGAATTTAAAAGAGCTTTGGAGAACTCACGCTCAAATAAGGCAGAAGGGATAGATAACATTCCATCAGAATTTCTAAAATCATTGGGGGAAGTGGCAACAAAACGACTATTCACGTTGTTGTGTAGAATATATGAGTCTGGCGATATACCATCTGACTTTCGGAAAAGCATCATCCACACAATTCCGAAGACGGCAAGAGCTGACAAGTGCGAGAATTATCGCACAATCAGCTTAACAGCTCATGCATCGAAGCTGCTTACAAGAATAATATACAGAAGAATGGAAAAGAAAATTGAGAATGCGCTAGGTGACGATCAGTTTGGCTTTAGGAAAAGTAAAGGGACGAGAGAGGCAATTCTGACGTTACGGCTAATAATGGAAGCAAGGCTAAAGAAAAATCAAGACACTTTCATAGGATTTGTCGACCTGGTAAAAGCGTTCGACAATATAATATGGTGCAAGCTGTTCGAGATTCTGAAAAAAGTAGGGGTAAGCTATAGCGAGAGACGGGTCATATACAATATGTACAACAACCAAGAGGGAATAATAAGAGTGGACGATCAAGAACGAAGTGCTCGTATTAAGAAGGGTGTAAGACAAGGCTGTAGCCTTTCGTCCCTACTCTTCAATCTGTACATCGAGGAAGCAATGATGGAAATAAAAGAAAGGTTCAGGAGTGGAATTAAAATATAAAGTGAAAGGATATCAATGATACGATTCGCTGATGACATTGCCATCCTGAGTGAAAGTGAAGAAGAATTAAATGATCTGCTGAACGGAATGAACAGTCTAATGAGTACACAGTATGGTTTGAGAGTAAATCGGAGAAAGACAAAGGTAATGAGAAGTAGTAGAAATGAGAACAGCGAGAAACTTAACATCAGGATTGATGGTCACGAAGTCAATGAAGTTAAGGAATTCTGCTACCTAGGCAGTAAAATAACCAATGACGGACGGAGCAAGGAGGACATCAAATGCAGACTCGCTATGGCAAAAAAGGCATTTCTGGCCAAGAGAAGTCTACTAATATCAAATATCGGCCTTAATTTGAGGAAGAAGTTTCTGAGGATGTACATCTGGAGTACAGCTTTGTATGGTAGTGAAACATGGACTGTGGAAAAACCGGAACAGAAGAGAATCGAAGCATTTGAGATGTGGTGCTATAGACGAATGTTGAAAATTAGGTGGACTGATAGGGTAAGAAATGAGGAAGTTCTATGCAGAAACGGAGAGGAAAGGAATATGTGGAAAACACTGATAAGGAGAAGGGACAGGATGATAGGACATCTGCTAAGACATGAGGGAATGACTTCCATGGTACTAGAGGGAGCTGTAGAGGGCAAAAACTGTAGAGGAAGACAGAGATTGGAATACGTCAAGCAAATAATTGAGGACGTAGGTTGCAAGTGCTACTCTGAGATGAAGAGGTTAGCACAGGAAAGGAATTCGTGGCGGGCCGCATCAAACCAGTCCGTAGACTGATGACCAAAAAAAAAAAAAATTCATTTGCTATGTCCGATGCATAGATGTTATGTCCTACCCTTCTGAATAATAATTTCGGCCTCAGCAACCAAAGTTCTTATGTGTGTTTGGCAGGGGCTGCAGATGTGGAACGGGGTGTCGTGGCTGAAGTGTTGCCCCTTTCCACCTACATCATCCATGGTCCGATGGGTTTGCACAGGCGGCATTGGAACCAGCTCTGACATATCCGCTCGGGAGATTCTGCCGCCCATGACTTTGTTCACAGATTCAGTACGCAGCCAGGGAGTGGAGAAGTCTCTGTCACAGTCGCAGATATCGCTCCCGGCAGCACCGTCGTCTCCGCAGTGGGAGACGCCCATGGACGTCGATCTGGCGCATCCACAAGCGTCGCAGTCGCTGGCAGCCTGTGACGCATTCAGCAACGGGGTATAGCAGCCGAACGCTCCAGATCGCTCAGACGTCGTCTCCAGAGGCTCGCCAGTCGAGCGTCTGCCTCTATCCCTATGGCCGTCATCGCGCACCCTGTTCCTAGTTAGCGTTTCCAGCTCCACACAGGGTGATATTGGGGTTCGAGTGGGTGCTCGGCACCAACTGAAGCTTCGACACTTTCCCCGCCCCTCACTTGCGTCGGCCCTCTATTCTCTCTGCCCCCTCCCCCCTCTTTGCTCCCACCGTTGTGCCCCAAATCCATAACCGATTCTGAGCGGTGTGTTGGTGGAGATGCAGTCGTCGACTATCGAGAGCGGCGCAAAAGTATCGACCGACGCAACTACACAGCAAAGTAGTATGACGAGGCAACAGTGAGATGCTAGGAAGAAGCCTAGTCTTCCGTGGTTCCGAGGCGCCATCGCCGCATCTCTGCCCTGAAACAGC
The DNA here is from genome assembly GCF_023898315.1 of Schistocerca nitens. Classification (NCBI taxonomy): domain Eukaryota; kingdom Metazoa; phylum Arthropoda; class Insecta; order Orthoptera; family Acrididae; genus Schistocerca; species Schistocerca nitens. Next base: position 406,839,499 of record NC_064620.1, read on the forward strand.
GTCGCCAGAGGCCACGATGGCAGTTCTGTTCGATGTTCGATCCCGCCCACTTCCATGACGTTCCTGCCAGAGCAACGCCGTTCCTGTCAGAGTAACAGCCCGTTCAAAAATGGTTCAAATGGCTCTAACCACTATGGGACTTAACATGTGAGGTCATCAGTCCCCTAGACTTAGAACTACGTAAACCTAACTAACCTAAGGACATCACACACATCCATCCCCGAGGAGGACTCGAAACTGCGACCGTAGCAGCAGCGCGGTTCCGGACTGAAGCACCTCGAACCGCTCGGTCACAGCGGCCGGCTAACAGCCCGTGCCAACCATCTGGGAGTGAAGAAACTTCCGCCTCCAGTGACCTGTGCCTATGCGCCAACGCTATTAGAACTGTGTCAAGAAGTGTCTACAAACTTTTGTTTTCCAGTGACTGTGGCGAAGCCACAGTAAGGACATTCTCAACTTGTGTCAGTTCGCTGCTCATTAGTGGTGGCTCATTTAGTGTGTTCTGAACCGCACGTTCACATGTGCAGTTTCATAGCTATAGCCGAACGTAGAGAGCGAAGATAAATTTTGTTGTCATTAATAAAGTATTACTCACTCAGAGATTTCTAATTCACTGTATTATTACTAATCACTGAAGTTTCCAAGAAGTCGGACACAAAAACTGAAACTTTTTCATCAAAATAGTGCAACCATGAAAACTCTCATTGGATCATCCAAACATTACATATTCAAAATAGCTTAACGCTCATGAGTAACGAAGTTAGGTTACTCAGAGGGGTAGGTTAGGTACTTGGTTAATCAATTTGTTAGTAATATCAAGAGTCATAACATGTATCTTCAGTCCATGTGACCCGTTATCTCACCTCGGATGCAGTTAAATTCAATAGTGTCTTATCTACTGCCATCAAAACCCATTACACCAATAATAACAAACAAAACACAAGCGGTCAACCATTCTATGGCTACTGTCAACTGATTCGCTGGCCTGCCCTCCTACCCTTCCATGAATCAGGTTGTTTTTCCTTTTGTCATCATCTATCGTCGTCCTCCATATCGCGAGTGGCAAGTACTGACGTATGGCCTCTGAGATTTAGTTAACAAAGAACACAAAGCATCCACCAAACCTGTGAGCAGTAAATCGCGAGAAACACAAAACACAAGATTTTCTTTCTCCATCGACACATAGGAGACAGTATAAACAGCAAGATACCTTTAAGTAACGGATCACTTACTTACGCCTTTCTTGCACATTCTCACTTGTGGTACGGTAACGTCAATAGGAATCATTTTCTTCTTAGGTTATGCTGTTCAATTATTTTATTTCAGTTTTCAGTGTATTATGCTGAACGTGTGTTAGGGTATTCATGACTCCCTTCCTTCTTTCTGCCATTCCGATTTCTGTTGTATCTCACTACAGTTACTTAAAGAGAGTAAACAACTATTACCAATTTAATTTCCAGTAAACCGTATCATCTCTAGTCAGATTTATTTGGAAACTGCATGATCTCAATTTCTAATTATCCCCTGTAAACCATAATGCAGGATACTTGGTTAAGAAAAATCTAGTAAATCAGCACGTTCTGTGCACTAAAACAATTTTTCTTTTTTTTTTAAAGAAACAAAATCGGCAAACACTTGTTTGGCGAGGACTCTAATACTGACTTCCCCCTCACATCGTTCTCCCTACCAGTTGAAGTCAGTTAAAGACTAGAAAAATTTAGAGATCCGAAACAACGTTGGATAAACAAGAAAAAAAGGAGACGATCCACACGTTACCAGTAACTTTATAGGGAAAGGCGCTTACTTTTCCACTAATCTCTTCGCTTCCTACAACCATTCACGGACATTCACTTCTCTTGGGATTTCCATCAGACTGCTCTTTATTTAGCACATATATTTTACTTACTTCACTTCTCTCTATTATCTCTAATTCTACCCTCTACTTCATGAAATATGAGAGGAAAATGCACCTAAGAGCTCAGCAATGTAAATCTATCACCGAACCTATCTATATACATAAAAAAGTTTCTCCCTTCCTGCTAATAGCAAACTGATACCGAACTAGCCTATTTTCTCCTTGCCAACGAAGGTTACGTCTTATGACAGCTAAATTAGAAGGAAACACCTTTCCAGTAATAGGACATAACATACAAAAGCCACAGTCATGACTACAAAACAGGAACAATAAAAGGGAAAGTGAAACACTTACACATCGTTCGTAATGGACTACCTTTATCACTGAACAAGAAAAAGATTCACGCAGCTCTCGCATATTACGTTAATAACATGCTGCAGTTTAGTGTCATTGCACCAATGCTATGTGCAATACTTCACCTCACAATACGATAAATGCAGGGATTCTCTCATTATCTTCTTCACTACTAATACACATGTCGTGCTATTCCATCTATTCCACATTATCGTGAAAGCAACGTGTTCACTTCACACCTGCTGACCTACCCAGACGCTTCGTCTAGTATTTCCAGTCATCCCTGGTATGCTGTCGTTTGACTACCACCATACCTGTGTGGTCCTCATTGCACTTCATCAGTAGAAAGAGTGTCGTTCTCCTCCCTCTTCCATGTCTGTTAGTCACGTACCGCAGTTCTTGCAGCAGCTCCCAAAACTCCTCAAGACCTTCCTTACCATGACAAACAAGAACCCATTTATAGCTATATGGTAACTTTTCATGACATATCTTTACAAGTTACAAAGCACGAAATGGGGTATCAAGAAAACTAACTTTTATTTTTCGTCTCTTGTTATATTTTGACGGGGCTACCTGCATGATATTCTTACAAACTACAGTCCTGGACCATCTCTAGTTGATCTTTTCATGTTTCCCTTGAGGCCAATAACCAGCCATAAATACTTGCTTGACCTCCTCGAATAATGTACACTGTAAACAGTTACGTCCACATTCTTGTAGCTGCATTTTGATCAAAGTAGTCACACAGAAATACTAAACGATTTCTCAATGACCAAATATGGAGAAAGGATTGATCAAACTGCCCAGGCCTTTGGATTTACCATTTTTCCATCATCTACTTAAACCTGGAATCTCCACACAACAAAGAAGCGTCTGCGATTAAAAGACTCCTCTTCTTAACATTCAACACGAATCTTTATCGTTTGATTCAGCTCTTCCTCATACTTACGTGAAATGGGAGCAACTTTCTTTACATCGTCTACTCTTTGTTCAGTGCAGTTTTATCCTCTTGCGGTTAATTTCTGCTGGTTCACAGTAATCAATCAGACACTCTTTTGTGGTTCGTTCACTCAACGGTCTACCTCCACTGCCCTTTGCTACACTCATTCTTCCATGTTACCCATGAGCCTTTCCACTCCAAACACTTGGTTGTCCTGTACGTTTCATGTTCGTTCTCCTCTGCGGATGCATTTCTGAGCTCTCATCATTCATCCCAACCGAGTCAGACCGTCTACTAGATTTTCTCCTTGACTACTTTGTAACCTGAATGTTACTCATTCCACCTTTTGTCTTTCTCTTCTCCCTTCATCTCCTTCTTGTCCCCGGCTGTACGCTGTGCGACATCCTGCAACAATACATAATACTGCTCTCTAATATGCCTTCCCTTCGTTGTAAGAGTCACCCAAACATTGTGCCGAAATAATAGTACACTTTTACTGGCACTTTCACCAACATAGCCATGATTCTTGCATAGTTCGTATTACTGCATGATACTCCTTGCTAGCAAAGGGCTATTCCATATTTTGGCCCCTCTAACAGTGTTCTACGGTGCTGCCGCATGTTGATTTCACGTGTACGAGGACTCTAAGCACATACCTAAGAGAAGGGGAAAAATATAAAACTTTCGTTTTTCGAGAGAAAACTTCATGTCTACATTTGGTATACCTATTTTCCTGAGGATTTAAAATACCTTGCTCCACTTTAAATAATCTAAATAAATTCCACGATTTTTAACAGTACCGAATAGTACACAGATCGACTTGGCAAATTCCATAAAAATTAAATTTGAAGCTTCCTGGATTGCTTAGACCAACAACAAATATTTAATGAGGCCAATGAAAGTGGTACTTTGGCATCAGGAAACATGTGCGATTCATGACACGAATTATTAAAACAGATTAATTCCCCTTCCTTCCACTTCGGGGCTAAAAAACGTTTGAGTCCGGTATAGAAGCACAGACTTACATTTCGAAGACGCTATGGCATCCCGATATACGGGATCGTCGAAACTCAGCTATACGACAGGAAGGGAACGATCATTTGCATACTTTAAGACCGATGAGCACTTACTCATTTTCGATAATATGAAACAAATCTCTTTTACAGCAAGCTCCTTGCTTTCCATGTTTTGGGAGGAGGTAGTCTGGAGCAAACCAAGAAAATATCGTCTTCGTCAGTAATAAGAAAAGGACAGCTATTAGTCGCAAAATCCTTCGTTTATTGGTGCAGATCTAGACCTAGACTATTACATAATCATCGTTGCAGTTGCCACCAGCTCACGTAGATCCCAATGTGTCGCAGGATAAACACTAATAAATGACATGAGCATGTGTGTAACTGACAGTTCCCATTATCACTTCGATGGAGATACCTTTTGAGACCATTTGAGGATTTATGTCACTGACAATTACAAAATATGGTTCAAATGGCTCTGAGCACTACGGGACTTAACATCTGAGGTCATCAGTCCCCTATAACTTAGAACTACTTAAACTTAACTAACCTAAGGACATCACACGCGGTCGCGCGGTTCCAGACTGAAGCGCCTAGAACCGCTCGGCCACAACGGCTGTCTGACAATTACAAGCATGTCCATATCTTATATTAGTGTTTATAATCCGACACATTAGCATCCACGTCACCCATTGGCAGTTTCACCGACGATGACCATGCAGTAGTCGAACTCTAGGTCTGTACACATGAACGACGGATTTTGCGACTCTATTGCTGTCCTTTCCTTATACTGAAGTCCTCAACACTTGTCCTCCATTCAAAGCAGAGCTACTAATCCTTCCGCCGTCTGGTATTGTTTTGTCTTCAGAGCCTCTCCTCCCTCACTTCCGAATAGTCTCTTTTTCTTATTACGTTCTATGTTTCTTCTATGTTCAAGCTCTTACGTCTGTTAACTGTATCCAGATATTTTAATCTAGGTTTCCTCTTTGAGATTTCCGTAGTTGAGTGGCAATTAATTTCCAATTTCCTCGTAAAAATCCGTCTCCAGTCCGTCCTCTAGTACTGCTGCTCCCAGTTACTTGAAGGCGCTTGACGTCTTCACTTTCCCCTTTCTCAGCTCTGTCGTATGTATGAGACGTTCTATGTTACAGCCTCAGTGCACACCTTTCAGTTTTGCTATAGCTTATTAGTGTTCTGATTCTTCTTTTTCCAAATGAATATCAGTGGTATGGACTGCAACATAGCACGTGCATACCAGACAGTCCTCCCACACCTCTACACCAAATCTCTCCCGATTCGAAATACTCTTTATGTGGAATTTCTTCCTTTTGTCGTCTCACCACACTGGGTACGATATCGCTGAACAGTACTGGAGAGAGCCCACCTTCTTATCGCACTCTGTTTTTCATCTATCTTTCATGCATTATTATTTCTTTTATAGAACATCATATGACAGAGGGATCTGGGGTGACACTCACATAATCAATAGAAACACCTTACAGTATAACACACATAAATAATTTTTTTGTTCATGAAGATGTTGTCACAGACAAGCGCTTTTATCTTAGGTCACCATCCAGCAGGTCCTAGAGTAAGGGCTCGTAAAACTATTGAACATCATTTGTGGCTACGTACTCTTTAAAACAGTTTATAAACCGAAAATAATTTCTTTTCCTTAACAGCAGCGAGGTACAAACCTCAGCGTAATAAAACGTTAAAGATTAAACTTGAGCAGTCACCCTTAAGAGAATGCATTAAACGTGAAATACCAGAAGCAAAACAGTTTAGATTTTCTTTAAAGTATTTTTTAATTACAATCATCATAACATTAAATATCAATAACTGATACTGAAAGCCATGCTGAGGCACACCATAATCTGAAAATTACTGTAGACTAATAGAGTGGCCCCACATCAGGTCAGGACACAGATCCGCAGACTACGCAACAGACACCAGTCGTAGACCTCGGGTCCCAACCCGCCGCCGACAACAAGCCGAGAGAGGATTGATAGTGCACTACAGCACATACAGCAAAGTTGTCTTAAGCAGTGAACAGGTTATATAAAACCAAAGCCGTTGCTGTAGCTCTAAAAGAAATCCAGTAACGAATAACAAGATTAAAGCGTCACTGAAACTTAACTTACCTTACGATGCTAGTTAACGTTGACAGTTTCGAGCTATATACACACTTATAGCCGAAACTGCTACCGACCAAAGATGAAAAATTATTATTACTTTTAATGTAGATCAAATAGCACCACAATTTTGATGCATGCAGAAGCAACATTCGAATTAGTATCCCCAACCCAAGGCATACCAAATGTCCTCTTATTAGCTTAACGATCAAGTCATAAGCTCTCAAGAACCTCATTTGTCCTCATGGAATTGTTTTAGTACAGTTTTAAATATAATTTAACAGAGGCAACCATCATACAAAATGTTCCACTTATTTATCCTAAAGGATTTTATGGGGAGGGGAGGAGGGCGGACATACAGGCTGCATGAAACAAGTGCCACCAAAGAAAGCGGATCTCTTTTCTTAAGACCACCATAGTGACAAAATGTGCCTCAGAATTTAGCGTAGGCCCCCTAGGCCTTAAAATTAAATTAGCAAAAGAGCAGCCTGCACTTTACTCAAACTAGGGCGCCCAATTTTTTTTAAAACAGTTACTCCAGACATAAGCCAATTTCTCCATGGCAGAGTTGAGCACGTGCCACCAATCCTTTCGAAAGGACATTAAATGGAAAATGGAGGAGTGCAGCACAACTAAATAAACGGAAAACCAAACGGAAGACCAACGCCAAGGTGCTTCAAACACAATCAACAGCAGGCAGTAGCTGGAGAACATAAAAATTACTTTCACCTTGAACGTAAGGAAGCAGAACCGGGCTCTTTCCTCGACCAAGGAACACGAAGAAAGCCTTGACTCTGGGCCCAGCAAAAACATGTGGTTAAGGCGATCCGGTCGTCTAGCGCAGAAGGGGACACGACCGCCTTCTCCGAATCGCGCCAAATTCTGCGGGAGGAACCCGGATACTAGGCGAACAAGTACAGCCAGTGCAGGACTAGGCTGGTCCTGCACGGAGACCAACGCTCACACCAGAAAAAACACTGCACCGGCAATGCTGACCTACTGTTCTACGGGAAGCCCATCGGATACAACATCCACAATGACCGCCCAGTCCTGACAGCGACCCTCCCTTTTCGCACAACCCACTTCCTCTCTTCCACCAGAGAGAAAACCAAAGACCTTCTAACAAACAAAGAAATTGCTCAACTGCCCGGAAGCGAGCTATTGAAATGGGCACACGGCTGAGATTTACTGTTGATTTGAAGCCGGAAAACAGGTATCGTAGAATAGGGACAGATGCCCCTTCAGTATCAGACAGAAATATTGATTATAAAGGATGCTTGAGAAAGATTCAACCGAAATCACAAGACTATACCCTCTTCATAAACGAATACAGAAAACAGATATATAACGCATAGCGTTATAAAATTAATATTTTGAAAAGAACATTCCGATTTTACATGGTTATTTCTTCTATGATCATACTTATACAGCCAAGCAATGCTTATTTATAATTTTGGGTAGTATCAAAGGTTTGAAATACGAGCATGTTTCACAAACGTTCCTTGTGCCCTCCATTGGATGCACGACAAACATCCAGACGACATGTTTTGACGAGAATGTCCGGAGTTGGAGGCCAAATATGTAATATGAGATATGTAAGTCCTTTTAGATCGGTTCATCGTTGAGGCAGTCGGAAGGAAGAATGTCGTACTCTCGACGAAAATCGAGCTGCACAGTTGTAACTAACTTGCACCAGTTGAAACCGAGATCGTAAAACGCCTTTTCTTGCTGTTCCGTGAAGGGCAGCTCGTTTTATAGTATCGCGCAGAAGGGGACAGAGTGTCATGGATCTAATAAACGAGTTGGGTTGAGTTACCAACTTTCTCCTAGGAATGTGAAATTGTTGACGCCCACGTACATGGGGAGAAACGACCTTAGTTATCATGTGAGATTAATCAAAGCTCGCAACGAATGATTTAGTTGAAACTTAATGGCAGATTAAAACTGTGTACCGTCTCGCTACTCGAACCAGGGACCCCTACGACTCACGACCCGCCCTTACAGCTTTACTTCCGCAGTACTTCACCTTCTAACTTCGAATCTTCGCAGAAATTCTCCTGCATTTCTTGCGGGGTTAGCACTCTAGGGAGAATTCAACTCGCATTCTCATCCAGCCATCCAGATTTAGATTTTTTGAGATTTCCCTAAATCACCTAAGGCAAATGGCGAGGTGTTTCCTTTCAAAAGAGCACGTCTGACTTCCTTCCCCATCCTTCGCTAATTCGAGTCCCTAATGACCTCGTTGTCGATGGGACTTTAAAACCTAATGTCCTTTCCTTTTGGAGGAGGAGGAGGAGATTAGTGTTTAACGTCCCGTCGACAACGAGGTCATTAGAGACGAAGCGCAAGCTCGGGTGAGGGAAGGATGGGGAAGGAAATCGGACGTGCCCTTTCAAAGGAACCATCCCGGCATTTGCCTGAAGCGATTTAGGGAAATCACGGAAAACCTAAATCAGGATGGCCGGAGACGGGATTGAACCGTCGTCCTCCCGAATGCGAGTCCAGTGTGCTAACCACTGCGCCACCTCGCTCGGTTTTCCTTTTGGAAGAAAGGATGTTGCGAAGACATGGCTTAGGCACAGCGTGAGTGATTGATTCCTTTGCAAAAACAGACATAGGGTCTGATAGGATAGCCGCAATCAGTGACTTTACAATGTAACTTTTAATCCGACTTCATTGCAAGATGTTTATTCATATGACCGGCTTCAGTTCCTTTGGAACCATCTTCAGATCTGTAATGATAATGATACTAATTTACTATTTCACGAATTCAAGCCTTTTTCATCCTATCTAATCAATATCAAATGTACCAGAACGTACCTGATATTTCGGTTACAGAAGTAACCCGTCCAAATACAGCAACTTTCACATGCTGCGTCACATAAAATTGGTTGGCAAGATGCATGTCATTTACATTAATTATAACACTATTACCAACAGGTGGCGTCTGGTACATTTGTTACATTACATATGCACGTATTGTATTCAGTAGATTTTTGCAATTAACTTTTATCTCTAAAAATACTTAATTAAAATCTGTAGATGTCAAGGTTAAAATCTGTGCTTGTCAATATTAAAATACACAGTAAAATTATGATGTCGATGTAAATGTCGATGTAACAAATATGTCTGAGAAGGCCGCTCGCAGAACTGTGGTTTTAGAGGAGAGGGGGGCGGGGGGTGGAATCTTGGTACTCGGTTGCTATTTCAGCTAGCAACATGGCGGAAGAAGATTTTGTTTTAGACCGCACCAGCGGCCGACTTACTGCTGCAGTTATGTATAGTATATTAAACAAGGCTTGAATGACGAACCGGACCTGGCATTCGGGAAAGTTGTGCGAATATATTAACTCCTATAGAAAAAGATTTTAATTGGGCTGAAATTAATGCTAAGTTAATGCCACCATTAGTGAGTGATTTTAAGTGCAAAAGCAATCATATTTAAATAACTCCAGACCGAAGCGAGACCAATAGTTCAATTTTGGACCACTGGTGTATCAGCCGTTGGTCTTAGACAAGTTTCCACCGTTCAAAAAATTCTTGCTTCATTTTTATTTTACGGACAAAAATACGGTTTTTGGTAGCTTCTCGAGGTGTGCCAATTCAATACTTTACCCTGTATGAATATATTAAACTTTACACGAAGGTAGATGAATGGAGAAAGTCAAAATGACATTTTTTACCCAGTAATCTTCATCCGTTGTCGAAATACAATGATTTTAAAGTCGAGCTAAATGTACTATGTAATATTCTTTCTTATGTGAACTGAACGCGCGGAAACGGTTTAAAGTGAATCAGACAAAATACATCTTATGTAAATTGAAGGTGGAGGGAGGAACAAAAAAAGGAAAAGGAACTGTCATTAGCTGCATCGGGATTTGTGTAGAATCAACGGCGACAAGTGAATGTGTGTGCTGGACTGGGACTCGAATCTGGAATTTCCCTGTTTACAAGGGAGTTGTTGGCCACTGGTTATATTCGCGAATATGCAGACTATTTCGACACTCTTCACAGCCAGCCCACATTTCCATCTAGTACCACTACCTATCTACAGTATCCGTTCATTTTCTTTGTGCTCGCTAATTTTTAGAATCCCGCTGGAAGTCGAATGTAATTGTGCATCTGCACTGACGTTTGGGTGTTCATAGCCCATCGGGGCCATCAGCGCAGGTCCCGATTTACGTTCGACCTCCAGCTGGAATCTAAAAGTTAGTGAGCACAGAGGACATGGACGTGCACTGCAGATGAGTCGTATCACCAGGTTTCAATATGGGTCGACCGTGGAGCATGCCGAGATAGTTCACACATTTCTTATTAACACCATGTCCAGGAAGCGCAGTGGTTAAAGCAACTGCCTCGTAAACAGAAGACCCCAGTTTCATTGTCTGGTCCAGCACACATTTTAACTCGTCGCTACTGATTCTGTTTCAAGTCTCGAAGCAGCTGATGTCATCAGTTCCTTCCTTCTCCTTTCCTTTCTCCCCCCTCCACGTTCAATTTACATAATACACTCCTGGAAATGGAAAAAAGAACACATTGACACCGGTGTGTCAGATCCACCATACTTGCTCCGGACACTGCGAGAGGGCTGTACAAGCAATGATCACACGCACGGCACAGCGGACACACCAGGAACCGCGGTGTTGGCCGTCGAATGGCGCTAGCTGCGCAGCATTTGTGCACCGCCGCCGTCAGTGTCAGCCAGTTTGCCGTGGCATACGGAGCTCCATCGCAGTCTTTAACACTGGTAGCATGCCGCGACAGCGTGGACGTGAACCGTATGTGCAGTTGACGGACTTTGAGCGAGGGCGTATAGTGGGCATGCGGGAGGCCGGGTGGACGTACCGCCGAATTGCTCAACACGTGGGGCGTGAGGTCTCCACAGGACATCGATGTTGTCGCCAGTGGTCGGCGGAAGGTGCACGTGCCCGTCGACCTGGGACCGGACCGCAGCGACGCACGGATGCACGCCAAGACCGTAGGATCCTACGCAGTGCCGTAGGGGACTGCACCGCCACTTCCCAGCAAATTAGGGACACTGTTGCTCCTGGGGTATTGGCGAGGACCATTCGCAACCGTCTCCATGAAGCTGGGCTAAGGTCCCGCACACCGTTAGGCCGTCTTCCGCTCACGCCCCAACATCGTGCAGCCCGCCTCCAGTGGTGTCGCGACAGGCGTGAATGGAGGGACGAATGGAGACGTGTCGTCTTCAGCGATGAGAGTCGCTTCTGCCTTGGTGCCAATGATGGTCGTATGCGTGTTTGGCGCCGTGCAGGTGAGCGCCACAATCAGGACTGCATACGACCGAGGCACACAGGGCCAACACCCGGCATCATGGTGTGGGGAGCGATCTCCTACACTGGCCGTACACCACTGGTGATCGTCGAGGGGACACTGAATAGTGCACGGTACATCCAAACCGTCATCGAACCCATCGTTCTACCATTCCTAGACCGGCAAGGGAACTTGCTGTTCCAACAGGACAATGCACGTCCGCATGTATCCCGTGCCACCCAACGTGCTCTAGAAGGTGTAAGTCAACTACCCTGGCCAGCAAGATCTCCGGATCTGTCCCCCATTGAGCATGTTTGGGACTGGATGAAGCGTCGTCTCACGCGGTCTGCATGTCCAGCACGAACGCTGGTCCAACTGAGGCGCCAGGTGGAAATGGCATGGCAAGCCGTTCCACAGGACTACATCCAGCATCTCTACGATCTTCTCCATGGGAGAATAGCAGCCTGCATTGCTGCGAAAGGTGGATATACACTGTACTAGTGCCGACATTGTGCATGCTCTGTTGCCTGTGTCTATGTGCCTGTGGTTCTGTCAGTGTGATCATGTGATGTATCTGACCCCAGGAATGTGTCAATAAAGTTTCCCCTTCCTGGGACAATGAATTCACGGTGTTCTTATTTCAATTTCCAGGAGTGTATATGTATCACAGCTGCGGATTTCGGGTGGCGTCTGTTCCTTCGGACATGTCTGAAAGAACAGAAACCACGCATTCATACATAAAAAAACGCATTGTTACAGTGAAATTGGAAACTCGCCTTCAAAAATCAAACCTCATTCGGATTTTATGTGCAAAAAACACGTTTCGTGCCACTTCTGTACTACGAACTAGTGCGGATCGATTGAAATTTGTAAGAAGGTAGACAAAGACATGTAATTAATGGCCGGCCTTTGTTTTGTGGAAACTCTATAAGCTGTCACGATACGAGCAACATGGTTTGAAAGACAATAAGAGAAAACCTACATCGGATCAGTCATCACCTGAGTGAAGAAATGTCTACATCGTCTGCCAAGGTTTGGTAGTGTAATGGCAAGATCACAGCAGAGTAAAAGTTGGAAACCTCAATGCAAAATACTCGCATAATAGCAAAAAAGGAGAATATTTCCTAGGCATGGATGGGGATGCAATAGAAAGGAACTAGCTTTTCGACTTATGTGGCAACTTCAAAGAAATTTAAGTCGAAACATATTGACATATACACGCTTTTTTACGAGTTAACCGTACTGCCCAATGAAGTGAGCTCTCTTAGACCCATCCCAGTTACGTCTATGGTGAAAAATGGAAGAACAGTCACACACAAATTCATGTGCTTACAGACAGCGGGATCAGTCTCCAATAGGAAGTATCTGAGAGTGGGAGTGCATCTAAAATGGAAAGTATCCCACAGTGGGGATACATGCATTCTAAACATTAATTACACGTTGTGTTGTACGACGTGACACACGCCATGTCGGATGGCAATGACAAATTTGTCATGTTAGTTCGCTTGAGACAATGCATTATGTTACATGACACGGGTACTAATACTAAGTGGTAGAAAAGCGCGAATTTGATATTATGTTTTGATTTAAATTTCTTAGAAGCTGTCACACGAGTAGAAAAGCTAGTTCCCTTCTTTTATATCCCTAACTCTGCCCAGCACATATTAGACTTTTTTTTTAGCTACAATACAAGCATATTTCATTCCTGTTCGATAATGAACGAGCGAACGAGCGAGCTAGCTACATCACGCGGATCCTTCTCGGCAGTCACAGGAACCGACGATTAGTCAGCTGCAATTTTCCCCATGTTCCTACGTCCATTCATGTAGAAGATGTAGTCTTGTGAAGACGAAGGATGTCTTTGAAACACCATAGCCGGCCAGGGTGGCCGAGCGGTTCTAGGCGCTACAGTCTGGAACCGCGCGACCGATACGGTCGCAGGTTCAAATCCTGCCTCGGGCATGGATGTGTGTGATGTCCTTAGGTTAGTTAGGTTTAAGTAGTTCTAAGTTCTAGGGGACTAATGACCTTAGAAGTTAAGTCCCATAGTGCTCAGAGCCATTTGAACCATTTGAAACACCATATGTTGCAGTTTGGAAATTAATCCACACAATTATAGAATTCTAAGACATGTAAAGGTTCAAGCCCGATTGGAACTCTATGTGAAAGGATAGCAATGATAAGATTTACTGATATTTTAATTCTTGGTGAGTGTGGTGAACAATTATAGGTTCTGTTGGTGGAGATGTGCATTCTAATATGTATAGAATGTGTACTGTGACTAAACCAACCAGAAAAAGAGAAAAGTAATGAGGTATAGCAGAATTGAGTATAGCGAGAAACATATCAAAATTGGGGATCATGAAATAGACAAAGTGAAAGAATTCTGCTATATTGGAAGCAAAATCACCGATGACGGACAAAGCAAGGAGGAGATGAAAAGCAGAGATAGCACAGGCAAAGAGGGCATTTCTGACTAAGAAAGGTCAACTGGTATCGAACATTGTACTTAATGTGAGGAAGAAATTTTTGGGAAAGTACGTACAGAGCATAGCACTATATGATAATGAATCACGAAGTACAGAGCATAGTATTATATGATAATGAATCACGAACACTGAGAAAACCGAAGAGAATCAAAGCATCTGAAATGTGCTAGAGACGAACGTTGAAAATTAGGTGAAATAATAAGGTAAGGAATGAAGAGATTCTCCACGGAATCTGCGAAGGAAGGAGCATATGGAAAACAAGAAGGGGGCAGGGTAACAGGACATGTGTTAAGGCATCAGGGAATAACGTTCATGTTGCTAGAGGAAACTGTAAAGCGTAAAAACTGTAAAGGAAGGCAGAGATTTGAATACTTCCAACAAATAACTGAGGATGGACATACGGTGCAAGTGCTAGATGAAATGGCTCTGAGCACTATGGGACTCAACTGCTGAGGTCATTAGTCCCCTAGAACTTAGAACTAGTTAAACCTAACTAACCTAAGGACATCACAAACATCCATGCCCGAGGCAGGATTCGAACCTGCGACCGTAGCGGTCTTGCGGTTCCAGACTGCAGCGCCTTTAACCGCACGGCCACTTCGGCCGGCCAAGTGCTAGAGAGATGAAGAGGTTAGTGCAGGAGAGGAATTCGCAGTGGGCTGCATCAAACATGCAAGAAGACTGGTGACGAAAGAAATATTAATTAATAAAACAAATAACCACTTAACTATGCATGCTGACATATGAAACATTGAAAACTGTTGTTTCTAAATGGTGAGAAATGGTGCTCGTTGTCCACTAACTTGTCTACTTCTTTGAATTATTCATATAATAAATTTTCTTACGCTGCACTAAAATCGAAGCTTTTCGTCTTCATTTTATTCATGTTCTCGAAACGGCCTCACTGTGACATATCCTACCTCCGTTTTTTTCATTGGTCCCTTCTCCCATCTTTAGAAAAAACCACTGATGACTTATTTTCTCTCTTATCCTAGAAAAATTCTAGACTTTACTTTACTTATATCTACCTTTAAACATTTTCTGTTCTTTACTGAGTACTTGTACCTCGTTGTTCACTAGCTCGCTCGCATATCAGTAGCTATGTTATGATGAATGACGATAAGTAAATACTTAAGCTATTGTCTTTGCAATACCATCAGCTACCCCCACGTGTCTGCATCTTCGGGTAGGTGCAGTTCATGATGTGTGCACCACTCCGGCCACTCCCAAGCTGTGCCAAAGCATGATGCATCGGCATCTGCAGGCTCACTGTCGATCACTGCGTACAAAGGGCCATGGCAGGAGTGCAGGTATATGAATTGCGCTATTAAAGTACTTATATACTATACAATGTATAAGTTATGCAAAAAAATGGTAGAAATATGGCTTAAACACAATGAAGGTGTATAAGCATGGTATTCATTGCTTTGGATCCCATCACATATCAACTAATAGAAACGTTTTCACAAATACGGTAAAGATCAGAAGTCAAAGAGTAACTACACTACAGGCCATTAACATTGTTACACCAAGAAGAAATGCAGATGATAAACGGGTATTCATTGTACAAATATATTATACTAGAACTGACATGTGATTACATTTTCATCCTGAGAAATCAGTACCCAGAACAACAACCTCTGGCTGTAATAACGGCCTCGATACTCCTGGACATTGAGTCAACAGAGCTTAGATGGCGTGTACAGGTACAGCTGCCCATGCAGCTTCGACACGATACTACAGTTCATCAAGAGTAGTGAATGGCGTATTGTGACGAACCAGTTGCTCGGCCACCATTGACCAGACGTTTTCAATTGGTGAGAGATCTGGAGAATGTGCTGGCCACGGCAGCAGTCGAAAATTTTCTGTATCCATAAAGGCCCGTATAGGACCTGCAACATGCGGTCATGCATTATCTTTCTGAAATGTAGGGTTTCGCAGGGATCGAATGAAGGGTATAGCCACGGGTCGTAAAACATCTGAAATGTATCGTCCACTGTTCAAAGTGCCGTCAATGTGAACAAGAGGTGACCGAGACGTGTAACCAATGGCACCCCATACCATCACGCCGGGTGATACTCCAGTATGGCGATGACGAATACGCGCTTCCAATGTGCGTGCACCGCGATATCGCCAAACACGGATGCGACCATCATGATGCTGTAAACAGAACCTGGATTCATCCGAAAAAATGACGTTTTACCATTCGTGCTCCCAGGTTCGTCGTTGAGTACACCATCGTAGGCGCTCCTGTCTGTGCTGCAGCGTCAAGGGTAACCGCAGCCATGGTCTCCGAACTGATAGTCCATGCTGTTGCAAACGTCGTCGAACTGTTCGTGCAGATTGTTGTTGTCTTGCAAACGTCCCCATCTGTTGACACAGCAATCGAGACGTGGCTGCACGATCCGTTACAGCCATGCGGATAAGATGCCTGTCATCTCGACTGCTAGTGATACGAGGCCGTTGGGATCCAGCACGGCGTTCCGTATTACCCTCCTGAACCCACCGATTCCAGATTCTGCCAATAGTCACTGGATCTCGACCAATGAGAGCAGCAGTGTCCCGTTACGATAAACCGCAATCGCGATAGGCTACAATCCGACCTTTATCAAACTCGGAAACGTGATGGAACGCATTTCTCCTCCTTACACGAGGCGTCACAACAACGTTTCAGCAGGCAACGCCGGTCAACTGCTGTTTGTGTATGAGAAATCGGTTGGATACTTTCCTCATCTCAGCAAGTTGTAGGTGTCGCCACCGGCGCCAACCTTGTGTAGAAGCTCTGAAAAGCTAATCATTTGCATATGACAGCATATTCTTCCTGTCGGTTAAATTTCGCGTCTGTAGCACGTCTTCTTCGTGGTGTAGCAATTTTAATGGCCAGCAGTGTATCTTTTTCAAAGAGTATACATTTCTTATTAATTTGCGAAATATTCTTAAACTCAATACATATCTTGTGCTGCACATTTCATAATACAGCCTATGTTCTTCATCAGGGTTCAAGCTATCGCCATACGAAATTTAATCGAAATCGTCTCAGCAGGTGAGTCGTGAAAACGTAACAGCCAGAATTCCTTTGCATTTATAATATCAGTATGGATGAAACGTTCAATTACGATATGTTTTTTCTGTAATTATATTTTCGTGAAATGTGTCCAAAACGACTCTGAGCACTAAGGGACTCAACATCTGAGGTCATCAGTCGCCTAGGACTTAGAACTACTTAAACCTAACTAACCTAAGGACATCACACACATTTATGCCCAAGGCAGGATTCGAACCTGCGACCTTGGCATTCGCGCGGTTCCAGACTGAAGCGCCTAGAACCGCTCGGCCACCGCGGCCGGCCCCGAAATGAGTCCTATACTGTCCTGATGTTTCCCATGAAAGTCCCATGGAAGGTATTAGCTTGTTCAAACAGACAAACAGAGAGATACGACGGTTTTGGATAAAACTTTATATCACAATATCTGTAGTTCAGTGGCCTGATTTTGACGAAATGAAGCCTATACGGTGCGCCAAGTTACAATCAAATTACCTGCAAAAACTGCACGAAAATTTAGTAGTTATGGATATTAGGCTGTTCAAACAGACAAAGAGAACGACGAGACCGATTTAGGAAAAGTTTAAATCACGATATCTTTTTTCACGTCATCAGATTTTGATGAACTGAGGCCTATATAGTGCCCCAAGCTATGCTCAAGTTACCTCCATAAACTTCATGAAAATTCGTCTGAGAGTTTTCGAGAAGGGTGTTCAGACAAACAGAAATGACAGTTTAATAGATATATTACTAGTACAGATTTATTCTTATCTTTGCTGAATTCTACTTTTGCTGTTCCTGCCACCATTACATTTACTTACTTCCTACCTTCTGTTTTTGCTGAAAGGTACGGTCTTGTAATAAATACATTGTAAGATATTTCACATTTCTGCACCGTCTTAGTGCTCTTCACCAGATTCCTCACGTTCTTTACAATGGATGTCATCTGCCTTCTTACATAGTTCCATTACGCTATTTCTGCTATCGTGTTGCATACTCCTAGTGTGATCGCATTTATTTGCCACATTAATTGTCCTTTTACTAATAGTTTACCTTTTACTCTACATGGTCATTATCTGCTTTTTCTATAATGTGCCCCTGTTTCCATTTCAACGTCGCCGTTAATTTCCCTATAACCGGCAACTACTTAACGTGCAGTTGTATCTCACTTACTAGCCGTGGGACACAGCACATCAAGGGAGTAGCATTGACTCAATGTGCAAGTACCTTTTCAAATGACAGCCGCGGGATCTTCAATTAAACTTTAATGCGAGTTCCGAGAAGTTTATCACTTAGTTAATCGGGCTCCCTGGGAGATTTATGTGCTAACCGCTCTCTCCCTGCGTTCCTCCCGCGTTGAAAAGAACTTGCACGAAGTTTCCCGATTAACTCCTCCTTTGATAATGATCTCAGCTGAAACAGGGTTCTCAAGTTTTCTACTTAGGTGCTCTTAAAACCAATGAATTCGGGCGCATTGACTTGAAAGACAGGTGTAATAAGACTAAGACGAAAGTAAGAAAAGGACATTGAGGAACTAATATCCTGCTGAGGTCCAGAGAGGAGCAGACTGTCAGTTTCCGGGAGGATTCAGCAGAAAATGGGGCACCATTTTTTTTGTAGAAAGGAGCACGGCATTCACCTGAAGCAATGTTCTGTCACAGTGTAAATGTCTGTAGTCCTACTAGGATTTGAACTCTGCTCTCCTCAAAATCGACTACATATACGTTCAAAACTGCAGACAAGGTGTTTTCTTCGTTGTCAAATCAGTAGTTTATGCAAGTTGATTATTATAATTCAAATGCCTTAATTTCCAAGTGATCACCACCACTTCGCAACGCGGGGTAGCCGCGCGGCTACCCCTGTCGGAGGTTCGAGTCCTTCCTCGGGCATGAGTGTGTGTGTCATCCTTAGCGTAAGTTAGTTTAGGTTAGGTTAACTAGTGTGTAAGATTAGGGACCGATGACCTCAGCAGTTTAGTCCCATAAGCCCTTACCACAAAATTCCAATTTTCCACCACCACTTCGATTTGTTGTTCAGCGAAACACACGGCAGTCAGAAATCTTCCCCATCCGTCCAGATATTATGGGAGGGCCTTAACATGTTCCCAAATGTTGATTATCCTTCTTGATACAGTGCGCGACCTTCTTCTATCTCTTGTACAAGATACATTCATATGGAGTTCATTCGCATACACCATACGTGACTGTCTATATGAATGCACAGTCGCAAAGAAATGCAACAACCTCAAGAGCTGTATTCAGTAGCACCAGAGTATAATACACTATGTGATCAAAAGTATCCGGACACCTTGCTGAAAATCACAAGTTCGTGGCGCCCTCCATCGGTAATGCTGGAAATCAATATGGTGTTGGTCCACCCTTAGCCTTAACCACAGCTTCCACTCTCGCAAGCACACGTTCAATCAGGTGCTGGGAGGTTTGTTAGCGAATGGCAGCCCATTCTTCAAGGAGTGCTGCACCGAGGAGAGGTATCGATGTCGGTCGCTTTGGCCTGGCACGAAGTCGGCGTTCCAAAACATCCCAAAGGTGTTCTGTAGGATTCAGGTCCGGATTCTGTGCAGGCCAGTCCATTACGGGGATGTTATTGTCGTGTGACCACTCCGCCACAGGCTGTGCATTATGAACAGGTACTCTATCATGTTGAAAGATGCAATCGCCATTCCCGAATTGATCTTCAACAGTGGGAAGCAAGAAAGTATTTTAAACACCAATGTAGGCCTGTGCTGCGATAGTGCCACGCAAGACAACAAGACTGCAAGCCCCCTCCATGAAAAACACCACCACACCATAACACCACCGCCTCCGAATTTTACTTTTGGCACTACACACGATGGCAGATGACGTTCACCGGGCATTCGCCATACGCACACCCTGACATTGGATCACCATTTTGTGTACCGTGATTCGTCACTCCTCACAAAATTTTTTCACTGTTCAATCGCCCAATGTTTACGCTCCTTTCACCAAGCGAGGCGTCGTTTAGCATTTACCGGCCTGCTGCGTGTCTTATGAGCAGCGTCTCAACCATGAAATCCAAGTTTTATCACCTCCGCCTGTCATAATACTTGCAGTGGATCCTGATCCAGTTTGGAATTCCTGTGTGATGGTTTGGATAGATGTCTGCCTATTACACATTACAAACCTCTTCTACTGTCGGCGGTCTCTGTCAGTCAACTGATGAGGTCAGCCTGTACGCTTTTGTGCTCAACGCGTCCCTTCACGTTTCCACTTCACTATCATATCGGAAACAATGGACCTATTGAAGTTCAGGAATGTGGAAATCTCTCGTACAGACGTATGACACAAGTCGCACCCAATCTCTTGACCACGTTAGAAGTCCTTGAGTTCCACGGAGCGCCCCATTCTGCTCTCTCACGATGTCATTGATATGGAGTACATGACAGTACAGTTAAGTCCCATAAGATTTCACACACACACACACACACATATATGACGACAGTAGGTGGCAGCACAGTGCACTTCATATGTAAAATGTATGTTTTTGGGGATGTCCGGATATTTTTTACGACATAGTGTACATTCCATCGATATTCCGATGGTGCTCCAGAGGCCTATCTGTTTACCCCCTGTCCTCACTCTGCGGACAGTAACTGTACTGAGTTTAGAGGTGGACAGTGTTTGCAGTAGTCATTCTAGGGTACAACCAGACACCACCAACCATTATGTACTCTTGAACAACTACTTCATCGGGATCGCACTGAGGACCGGTGGAGAACTGGATGGAGGTATCAACGGATTGCTGCACATGTTAGGCACAGTGCAGTGGTGGTTTGTCGCTGCCTCAAACAATGGCCTGTGGAACATTCTCACACATGTAGACCAGGCCCTGGTTGTCCAGATCGATACAATGTGCGAGCAGCGGCGGCCGACGAAACATCAGCCATTGGCGAAATATGAAGACAGGTTGCACCTTCCGTGTCAGCAGTGTCCATTGGGAAACGTCTACTTGCAGCAGGATTAACATCATTTGTGCCCCTGACCTGGCTACCGCTGACGACAACAAGACACCGCAAAGCATGGTTACTCTTGTGTCGTGAAACAGTTGACTAGGGAGCGGACTGGCGGTCTGTTGTCTCCAGTGACGAAAGTAGTTCTGTCTGTAGGCGAGTGATGGACACACCCGTGTAATGCATAGAGCTGGTGAGCTGCCTATTCCAGAGCGCATTTTCTCGTCGGTGGCTTCATAGTGGGAAAGGGGGGGGGGGGTGGAGACAGCATCAGTTACAGCTCGCGGAATCATTTCGTGTTCTTACTGCGAAAAGTAACCAGTTCCCGCTACACTAGGTGTGCTTTCTCAGCAGAAGAATTCACGTCCACGCACAACTGCTGCGACACTACGTGCTCTTCGCGGCGTGCAACAACCACCGTGGCCAGCGAGGTCACCAGCCCTCTCGCCGATTGACCACGTATGGGATATGATGAAGTCGGAGGTTATTCGTTCTCCTGGACCAGCAAAAACCATAGCCCAATTGCTGCAATAGGCACAAGATGCTTGGGACAATCTATCACTGGATGCCATTCGGCACGTTTACAATCGTTTGGATGCGAGAATACATGCTGTCTGGTGGGTGGGGAGGGGGCGGGGAAGTACACTGTGTGTTGAAACGACTGTTTGGACACCCATCACTGTGCCAAGCGTGTTTCAGTTTTTCTAAATTTGTTGTCATATACTCCTACACCGGTGAACTACCACTCACCTAACTTGTCAATCAAATGACCTTATACTTGACGGTGTTGCATTTTTTCCCGCAATGTATTTGACTAACAGAACACAGTACATCACATGTAACAGTGAGTAATCCACAGGAATTGAAGTCCCATCGGCTGTGCCCAGAGAAGAGCAATATGAAAATCTTCTCAGTACGCAAATATGATCTGTCAGTTAGGGTCAGTAGCACTACAAGTGTGTTCACTGTCGATGCTGGTGTCTAAGAAAAGCATCGTCATTGAACCACCGAAAAGAAATGCAGAAAGACGGAAAAAAATTCACTTGCTGTAATAAATGTTAGATCGCTCGAAATGCGAATAAATGCAAGGTAGTATCTATATCAAAGAGAAATTACCCGATAGTGCACGATCACATGATTAACGCTGTACTTCTTGAACGCTTGACAACAAATAAGGGAGAGTAATTATAAGAAGCAATATGAAGTGGCGTGATTGCGTGGAATCAGTGATAGGAAATGCGAATGAAATATTTAGATTTGGTAAAAGAGTTTTGGAAAATTGTGCTGCAACCGAAAAGGAAACTGCATAAAAGACCCTTGTACGAATAGATCTAGAGGGTTTTCAGAGCGTTTGCAGTTTTTATTAAACCATTCAGCTACCGCCATCTTATTTCTCCCTTACGTTTCGTGAGAATGCGAAAGATTAGTGTGTGTACAGAGTAATACAGAAAGTTATTTCTCCTTCGCTCAATATGCGAATGACATAAGACAAAAAAATCGATACCATTGATGTGATTCAACTTCTCTGGTGGGAATTCATGAATAAGTAGTCCACAGGTGAGGGGCTGGATATCAGTGCCCAACTATAACATTAGTGACTACTGCTAACATTACTTTTGAAGGAAAGTACATGTATGACACTATTGGTTATTCTCACAACACTGTCAATAAGGTTACGCCTGCTTCAGGATTTTAGGTTGGCCATAATCGTGTACTAATGTTAAGGGATCGGACTTTGTCTCGTTATCAGAAAGACTACTTATTGATGGGGGGAACAAAAGTTAATTTAACTGGAACCGAACCAACGTTACTGTGGTTGTAAAGTGAATCTCTAGAACTGTAAATAAAAGACGGTAGCCGGCCTAATTAGCCAATGCGGTTCCAAGTAAATATACTGTTAATAAAGGAACGTAATTAATTTATGTAGCTTTGTTTGGAACTTAAATCTATTCTGTAAACGGGACATGAAAACAACAATACTATCTAGCAAGCACTTTTAGCGGTAGCTAACAATGAGCAATACCGATAAAAATTTTAAACTTTTGGGTAATGAACTATCTCCCACTAATGTGCACTGTTTGTACCAAAGCAACAAAAGTTAATGTTCGGATCTCAGTACCACTTAGTAAGGGAGGAGCACGGCTAATTTGGACATGAAATGGCTGTAACACTTGGCAAATGAAAGACAGTAAAACAGAAAGAATTGTCAAACTGTCACGCTAATTACCATCGTAACTATTAGTTTTCACATGGAGCACATACATTATGTGATCAAAAGTATCTGAACACCCCCAGAGCCGGCCGCGGTGATCTCGCGGTTCTAGGCGCGCAGTCCGGAACCGTGCGACTGCTACGGTCGCAGGTTCGAATCCTGCCTCGGGCATGGATGTATGTGCTGTCCTTAGGTTAGTTAGGTGCTCAGAGCCATTTGAACCATTTTTTGAACACCCCCAGAAACATACGTTTTTCATATTACGTGCATTGTGCTGCCACCTACTGCCAGGTACTCTATATCAGTGACCTCAGTAGTCATTAGACGTCGCGAGAGAGCAGAATGGGGCGCTCCGCGGAACTTACGGACTTCGAACGTGATCAGATGATTGGGTGTCACTTGTGTCATACGGCTGTACGCGATATATCCACAATACTAAACTTCCCTAGGTCCACTGTTTCCAATGTGATCGTGAAGTGGAAACGGGACAAGTACAGCACGAAAGAGTACGGGCCGATCTCGTCTGTTGATGACAGAGACCGCCGACAGTTAAAGAGGGTCGTAATGTGTCATAGGCAGACACCTATCCAGACCATCACACAGGAACTCCAAACTGCATCAGGATCCACTGCAAGTACTATGACAGTTAGGCGGGAGGTGAGAAAACTTGGATATCATGGTCGAGCGGCTACCCATAAGTCACACTTCAAGCCGGTAAATGCCAAACGACACATCGCTTGGTGAAAGGAGCGTAAACATTGGGCGATTGAACAGTGAAAAAATTTTGTGAGGAGTGACGAATCACGGTACACAAAATGGTGATCCAATGTCAGGGTGAACGTCATCTGCCATCGTGTGTAGTGCCAAAAGTAAAATTCGGAGGCGGTGGTGTTATGTTGTGGTGGTGTTTTTCATGGAGCGGGCTTGCAGTCTTGTTGTCTTGCGTGGCACTGTCGCAGCACAGGCCTACATTGATATTTTAAACACATTCTTGCTTCCCTCTGTTGAAGAGTAATTTGGGGATGGCGATTGCATCTTTCAACACGATCGAGCACCTGTTCATAATACACGGCCTGTGGTGGAGTGGTTACACGACAATAACATCCCTGTAATGGACTGGCCTGCACAGAGTCCTGACTTGAATCCTAAAGAACCCCTTAGGATATTTTGGAACGCCAACTTCGTACCAGGCCTCATCGACCGACATCGATACCTGTCCTCACTACAGCACTCCGTGTTGAATGGGCTGCCATTTCCCAAGAAAACTTCCAACACTTGATTGAACGTATGCCTGCGAGAGCGAAACTGTCGTCAAGGCTAAGGGTAGGCCAACAAGAAATTGCATTCCAGCATTACCGATAGAGGGCGCCACGAACTTGTAAATCACTTTCAGCCAGGTGTCCGGATACGTTTGATCAAATAGTGTATGACTTTGCGTTATATAGAGCATAAGTGAATTATGGGGACTCTGAATCTATTATGGCTTCAATAAGTTGCCAGCTATATTTAAAAGAACACAGATGTGTCTAGAATGATTATCGCTCTTTATAAACACTTCCATTGGAAAATTAATGAATTGTCGGATTTATATTCGGTGTGGGAACCGATAAATTGTTCTATCTACGTCTAGTTGAAATGTCTCTGAGCACTATGAGACTTAACTTCTGAGGTCATCAGTCCCCTAGAACTTAGAACTACTTAAACCTAACTAACCTAAGGAGATCACACATCCATGCCCGAGGCAGGATTCGAACCTGCGAACATAGCGGTCGCGCGGTTCCAAACAGTAGCGCCTAGAACCGCTCGACCACCCTGGCCGGCTATCTACGGCTGGGTTTAGTACAACGACTTCAAACACAACACAGTAAGGATACACATACAAACATAAATATATGAATAAGAGCACTATTATAAACCTGCAACAAACCTGCAATAACTGTGTAGGTCTTTAAACTGTAATGGCCTGTAATTTATTCTTAGTCACAGCACTTTCCTATTACTTTTAGTACCGAGCGAGGATTTCAATATGAATGGAAATTATATACTGTAATTATAACATTTTCTTTGGACTCTTTCTTTTGAAATATTTCAACTGTGGTTTTACTAATCGTGTGGAACATATACCAAAGGCTAACTGAACAGTTGAGAAAATTATTATTCCTCGAAAGTGAATGAACACCTCTGAAACAGTAAATATTCTGTAGTCCGTAACAATTAGAATACACGGAAATATTTTACCGCTAGCAATAGCAAACAGTCCAGGTAAATTACTGAGGAATAAATCAGAGTTCGTAAAACAATTTTGAAATTATATCACTTGCACATTAAGCAACATACTGATCCATGCACATAAATTCAATACTAAACTTTACGTGTACTGAAGGTGGTGGCCATGGCGACCTTCTGTGGCAGAAGTCTGAAGTCGTCACACATGTTCATGGCTTTCGATGTAAAATTGCTCAGTAAATTGTCTTCTTGGCTTCGGAGTTTTATGATTGAGAGCAAACCATGAAATGACATGACCTAATAGCCAAATACATACGCAGCTGAGGCATAGTTAATCCAGTCTTGTGGCTATCCTTGCCTCATCGGTCCAGTGGGAGGGAAGGGGCTTCACATCTATTTCATATCGTGACTACTACCGATTCCACTGGAATAACGACTGTAGGCAGTACTACGTGACCACTATCGAAATACGTCGTGGCCCGGAATATAAGTAGCACATTTACCTGAGCGGTTCCCCTGCGTTACCTTGATCAGCTCCCTGTGGTTCCCCGGCTAGAGAGTGTGGGGGTTCCAAGGAGCCTAAATGTGTAAACTGATAGCTGATGTGTCACGTGACGCTGGATGTGATAAGATAGTTGTCTCGGTCCAGTGTGCTACAAATTAACTGAACCTACTACCTAACATTGTGTACCATTTGAAGCGGCACATGTGCGTACTTCTCGCCCGGAGCCGAGATTTCTGGCGATTTGTGGTAGTATGTTTCACAAGATGGAGACATCAGATGTGTGGGCATCAATGACAGCGCCTCTCGTTCGGATCTCGGTCAGCGTGCAAAGTGTCTTCGTCTACGGCCAGCAAGCGAGCATGATAGACCGGAATTTTGATGGTCGTGGAGGCAGGCATCGAGTTTGCAGAGTCACAACGGTCTATGCCGTACGTGAACAAGCTATGCTTGCATATCGTCTACTTCGTTAGCGGGCTGTGTCTTTTCACGGTGTTCAGAAGAAGGCGGCCCACAGCCAGAGATGAGAAACGCTGAAGAGTTTATTTCTTGCAGTGTTGTGCAGAGCACCAAGTGCTGCGCTTTTTCGACCTACATTTATTACTGGGCGGCTTGTAGGTTTTGTTAGAATAAATTATCGCGTGGTAATTTCCGAACGTAGTGAAGTCAGCTGGAGTTTTCATAGCCGACGAAGCCGTTATAAATTTGTGAAGTTAATATCTGTGTTGGACAACAGGTCCGTAATAAATAAGAAAGTAACATTTTACTGCATTTCGATTACTGTACTCACGCATAAAATGTGACTCAGTTATTGTACGTATATGGCAGTAAGTTGTTTTTCTGTGTTGTGCTGCTTTCCTCTATGTGTATAATAGGTAGCTCTATGTACTTGTGTTTTCTGTTAGCATTGGTAGGCACCAAATGGTGGTTGATTCGGGAAGAGCGTACCTCTCCAAGTCGCAGCGCCTTATCGTCATTACCGGTTTTTGTCCAAATTTGTGATGTATGCAGCACACGGCCAGAAATAAAAGTGACAGAGTTGAGAGCTACTGATGGTCAAGCGTTTAGAGAAAACAGAATTTTTGGCCCTTCGGGCGAATCATGAACTATTTACGTTAGGCTAGATAACTGGCTGTAGTTTGCGCAGTGGAAAGAGGACAGAATAGTTGTCCAAGGGTCATGGATTCGAATCCCTACGCGGAAACTCCATATTCTTTCATTTTCAGTCTTTACGTTACGTGGACTGCAATAGTGCTTAATGTATTGTATCGTCAATATTTTCATGAGAGGTATGAAAAGAAAGCAACTTCCAAGATACGATTTCCTCAAATGGACTCCGCTAGTGAATCCTATGATGTACATTTTTACTCGTCAGATAGACTCGCGTCTTAACGTTTCAAATATGATCTTATCTCAATGAGAGAGAAAAATCTCATCCCGAGAAGACAGTATCAAAATACATCATACTGTACATCACCAGCTATCCCCAGTAATCTGTAGCGAAATGAAACGCTACGCGTGGTTTGATGCCAAAGTGTTGGATGAGAGGGAACCTTTTCTGAATGTAAACCACTTTGCTTTCCGATAAAATTGTAAAAGTATGTCGTTTAAACATGAGTAAAACTCCAAGAATATTACTGTGTCCTCCATTTTTACGATGAATATTACACCAGCACGTGTTAAATAATAAAAGTATATAACTTCAAATTCGAATTTCTTGTTTACACCTTACAATCCCTACCGGAATATTTAACTGCAATTCTATATTTAATTTTGCGTTTTCTTTTCGTGTCTTATATGAAAATATTTATAAATACAATACTCCGAGAATTGTTCCGGATTATTTGCAGCCTATGTAACGGAAAAGTGAGGAAAAAGTGTCTGGCAAGGGACTCGACCCCACGATCCTCGGATTACCGTTTGGTACTCTTTC
The DNA here is from genome assembly GCF_023898315.1 of Schistocerca nitens. Taxonomy (NCBI): domain Eukaryota; kingdom Metazoa; phylum Arthropoda; class Insecta; order Orthoptera; family Acrididae; genus Schistocerca; species Schistocerca nitens. Next base: position 406,867,463 of record NC_064620.1, read on the forward strand.
CGCTGCGCCAACTGCTGGCTGGACACCAGCCTAACATAATGGCTCAAGCTTCACTCGACCCGAGAAAAAAATGCTATTGTTTTAAAAGCTTGAGCATTCGCAGCTAAAAAACAATTACTACTTTCACTCCCGGGCAATGGCTGCAAGTAGCGTAAATTGGCAGGAAATCGGTGATGGCAAGATGGCAAGCAGGCTTGGTCTCCTTGTTAGTTACATATTGTGATCCTGTGTCCCTGTTTGTAAAGCTATTACGGTCTGATACTGCGTTTCTTGTTGATGCCCACGAGTAATCTCACATGGCACAAGTAAGATTACTGTTTAGGATTATTTAAAACTGTTAGGACAAGTTTTTTATTGTTACAATTTTTCTGTGTCCGTTTCTAGTAAGATATAGTTCTGGGCAGGATATTGTTCATTTCTCATTTTAACTTTGAAAGTGATTTCTGTTAAAGTTGTCGTATATTTTCATGTCATGGTATATTGTGGCAAATAAAAGTTATGTAAAAACAAGCCCATGCTAGTACAATTCCCAGCCCATACCACAAACTGTATACTTTGAATCTGATTCGTTAATTATTATCTTAAAATAGTTAAACTGTCTTTTTCATGAGTTTGCGTTCATACGAACTCCTCGATTCATATGTTTTAATATACAGTTTACTCCTTTACATTATTCAGCATTTGTTTATTCATGATGACATATTACTCCACCTCGATTGTGATGTAGATCAATCCACTTAGTCTCTTGAGTCACAGTAAGGTTTCTACTTCATTCGTTATCAATTTAGAACTCTCTTGAGCATTTACACTGATAAGACAAAACAGTATGATCACCTTTGTAAACAGGTTTGATGGAGCTATGAAACATAATACAGTAGCGAAAGCCGTACTGCGTGGATCCAGAAAGATCTGGGTAGCTTTGCGGAGGTATGTGGGACTAGAGTCTATATACACATCAGCAATGGACATCTCTCCGTCTCAGTGTCGCGACTCCAGAAGTTTGATGAGCGCTTATCAATCAAGGTCTTGCGTGGTTGCGACTGATATGGCTAATAGTTCGCCATGCGCCATTATGCAGTGGCTGCTCGTATAGGCTGGTGTGGGCCGGAATGCTCTGACGACTCGGGGACCTCGTCATCTTCTTCGTTACCGATCGCGGATACGGAAAAAAAATCTGTCCAGAAAAAGTTCAATTTTAAATTTTAAGACTCAGCAGATGGATGAAGTGAAGAAAACGTGGGAGAGTGCTGAGCCACGAGTCACATCCAGACCAACAGTAACCCTCCATTTGTCGATAGTTTTCCTTGAGACATCGGGAAGGCAATTGACACAATCGTTCTACCCACTCAAATAGGACCTAAGTGCTCCTGCAATGAGGGATTTGGTCAGTACACTAGTTCCCAACAACAAGATTAAAATGTATCTGCCAATGAGCTTTGTGTTCTCAGAAGTGGTAACAGAGTGTAGCCACATTCCAAAGGTAGCTTGTGGAACAGAGTTTGAAGACCAAACATAGCAGGATACCGGCAAGTGGTCAGCAGCAGACACAACCAAAAAAAAAAAAATGGTTCAAATGGCTCTGAGCACTATGGGACTCAACATCTTAGGTCATAAGTCCCCCACAACCAAAAGATTACTGACAGACGGAATTCTCAACCTCACCACTACCGATCTCCCGTTCTGCTACTGAAAGTACTGGATGCTCATTTAACCATACGTCCATTCTATTGTCCAGGGGACCAGCAGGATTAGTACTGAAAGGCTTGCTCGACTGTTTGTGTTTTCTGCTACCGCAAAAACCGAACATTGAGTGACGGCTGGTTCCTTGAGACCTGTGCGAAAGCTTTACCTGCTGCCTCTTTCAAGCGAAAGGAGTTCCCGTAGCCTCAAAGCCAGATATATTAAGGAGAAGTAGCTATACAAGTACGAAATCTGAAGGAGGGGAGAACTGTTTAACGCTCCGTCGACAACGAGGTCGTTAGAGACAGGGCACAAGCACCGACTGGAGAAGGATGTGGAGAGTCATCGGCCGTGCCCTTTCAAAGGAAGCACGCCGGGATTTACCTGAAGCGATTTGGGGGTATTGCGGAAAGCCTGAGTCAGGATGGCCGGACGCCGGCTTAAGCCGTCGTCCTTCAGAATGAAAGACCAGTGTGCTAACCACTGCGCCCCTAGTGCAGGATGGCCGGACGCGTGCTTAAGCCGTCGTCCTCTCGAAAGAACCACTGCTCCACTTATGAAATCTTAAATTGAGTACAAAGAGATGAGCTGTCTGAGTTGCTACGAACTACGCCCTGACCACTCAGTGCGTACAAGTGAAATGTCAGAAAATAAGAACCAATCGGAAGACAAATGAAGTAAGAAAAATCTCGAATGCAAATCAAGTATGGAAATCAGATAAAAAGATGAGAAGGTACAACACCCTCATTGACATTGTAGCGAGAAGGAAGTACTTCTCTGGACGGTATCACTAACCTGGTGTCTTGCTGCTTCGGTGTAAGTCCCTCGCAGCACAGTAGTAGCGCTCAGTCGCCAGGTTCCATGTAGCTGGTGACCCTGCAGAAGTGGAGTGTTTAGGGATGCCAGTTGTTAATTGTCAACAACGTTTGTACTATACTTATTTTAATACAGAAATTGCTTTGTCACACACGTCACAGAATCAGAATTTGCAATATGGCAGCTCTGGGCTACGCCGCTATATACGGACCCTTTACAACACATTAACACAGTTTTCTAACTTTACATAATGATAGACACTGCCCACGACACGTGGCATTCTGATAACTAATAACTTCACTTTATATCTTGTTTAATAGCTGAAATATGTACTCACGACCGTTCTTTTAGAGCCGCCCCGGTTACTCGACCTTGCGTTTTGAGTGGCTCCTCGCGACTAACTCGCCCTGTCTTCCAGAAGGACAAGAGAGACCCCCCCCCCCCCTTTCACCCTCAGCCAATGAGGACACTTGTCTCATTCCCTATATCAAACTTTCAGCCGATGGGCGTTCAGATCGCTGTTGCTAGGCGGATCTGACGTTACGTTTGCGAACATTGTGACGGAAGTTTGTCTCGGAACACTGTCTCAGATGATTGTAAGATCCTACTTCCGAATAGTCGGATCTTGTTCCTACTAAGGTTGCACAACATTGCCTTCTATGATTTCATCACTAATGTTCCTTACTGACGCTTAATTGCTAAATGTACATGTAGCCTGGCTTCTACTGAGCATTCCCAATCGCATAAATATGCATAGCACTTGGCTTAAACACATGAAGGGAATGCACATTTGCTTGCATTACAAAGGCTTGAAACAGGTCACCGCCTCACATAGTGGTTTGTTGGCTTCCCAAAGAGTCCCAGATGTGTTACGCAGATTCAGATCAGCCTAATTTGGTGGTCAAGCCATCAACGTGAATTCATTATGATGCTCCTCAAACCACTGTAGCACCATTGTGATTACATGGACACTCATCACGTTGGAAGATGACGTCCCCATCAGGAACGACATCAAGCATGAAAGGAAGCAAGTGTGGCATACCGTAATAGCCATTTACTCTACAACTGTCATGGTGCCTTCGAATACTATCACAGGTTCCATGAAAGACCAGGTGAGAGTACGTCAGAGCATAATACTGCCTGTGTGCTGTTTCCGCGGCGCGGTGCGTGTTTCAATGAACCGTTCAGGACACGAACGAGCTGGTGTAATGAGATACGGACGAGATACGTGAATCAACCGAGGAGGCGACACGTTGCCATTGACCCATGGCGTAAGCTCGATGATCCCGTGCCCACTGTAACCGTAATTGACGATGTCGTTAGGTCAACGTGAGGACACGTAGATGCAGTGTGCTGCAGAGCCCTATGCCCAAAAATGTGCTCTAAAGAGTGTCCTCTGGAACGTGTCTGCACCAGCATTTTACTCTGACAGAAAGCTGTCTACCCTGCTTTACACGGTGGACAAATCTCCAACATCGACATTGTATGACGAGGCGTTGACATCCAGGACTTAGCCATCTGTGCGTCACTTCGCCGCCTACGCGTGACTTCACCGTCCTTCAGCCACTCTGCAAAGATGCCCAGGGCAGTAGCTCGCGAACAGCCGACCAGCACCGTCGTTTCGGAAATGCTCCTCCCAGTCACCTGGCGACTACAATCTGCACTTTGTCAGAATCAATCATCTCAGTCTATTCCCCCTTTTGCGGCCCCTATCGTCGCTAGGATGGTTCCCCATTGGCTCCTGCTCTAGTTGTATACCTCTCTTACGGGGTCACTTGCCCGCAACACAACATTACAGCATTTGGTCACGTAGCGGGCGAGATCATAATGCTTTGGTACAACAGTGTATATCTCTTCTGCCGCCTTACTTTTATTTGTCTGAAAGGAATACGATGAAGATGTGTGATTGGCGTCTATAAGGCAAAAAGTCCGGTGCCAATGAAAGGAGTTAAAATTCTAGAACGATTATGATATAATGTGGTTGTATGATGAGTTCAGAAAATCTTTCGGTCTTTCATATTTAATGCCAAAATATAATATCCCCACTTCAGTTTTATTTTTAAATTAGATTAGATTAGATTTACTTTCATTCCAATTGATCCGTAGTGAGGAGGTCCTCCAGGATGTGGAACACGTCAGAAAAACTACAATACGTGACAAATATTTACAACTAAAACAAATAAGCTAATGTACCATTCCACAGGTCGCAAGTGGAATGATAGTCATTTTTAATGAACTCTATATGAAAGAGTCATTTTACAAATACTAATGCACTGAATTTAAAAATAAAAAAGTTTTTTATTTACTTATGAGGTAATAAACGTGTAATACAACTACTATAATACTATACACACACACACATTTACAATGAATGCATTACTGCAGTATATATATATATATATATATATATATATATATATATATATATATATATATATGTATCAGTTGGTTTTACTAAGAAATTCATGAATGGAGTAGAAGGAGTTGGCCACCAATAAATCCTTTAGGCTTCTCTTAAACTGAATTTCGTTGGTTGTTAAGCTTTTTATGGCAGCTGGCAAGTTATTGAAAATGTGTGTTCCTGAATAATGCACACCTTTTTAACCTTTTTATACAAGACTAAGTGACTTTAAATTCTTGGGAAGTTTATTCTTATTTCTAGTATTGAATCCATGAATTGAGCTGTTGGTTTGAAAAAGTGATAAATTTTTAATGAAAAATTTCATTAAGGAATAAACATATTGGGAAGCAGTAGTTAGTATCCCTAGTTTCCTTAACAGGCTTCTGCAGGATGTTCTTGAGTTCACAGCACATATAACTCTTACTGCACGTTTTGTGCCCTGAAAACTTTAGCTTGGCTTGAAGAATTACTCCAAAAAATTATCCCATATGATATTATGGAATGAAAATAAGCATAATATGCCAGCTTTTTCATTTTTATATCCCCTATGTCTGACAAAATTTGCATTGCAAACAGAGATTTGTTAAGACGCTTCAGCAGTTCTGTGGTGTGCTCTTCCCAGTTGAGCTGTAATCCCAAGAATTTAACACTGTCCACTTCTTCTATCTTCTTGTCATCATATGTTAGACATATACTTGTGGGACACCCCTTACAAGTTCTGAACTGCATATAGTGTGTTTTTTCAAAGTTTAGTGACAAAGAATTGGCTAGGAACCAGTGATTAATGTCCACAAATATTTTATTAGCTGATCTTTCTAAGCCTACAAGTGATTTGCTATTTATTGCAAGGTCATTGACATATACAAGAAAAAGTAAGGGCTCCAAAATGGAACCTTGTGGGACCTCACATGTAATTAGTTCCCAGTTGGATGATGCCTGATAGCTTGATACATGTCTCTTTCCTAATAACACCCTTTGTTTCCTGCCAAAGATATAAGATTTGAACCATTTTGCAACATTTCCTGTTACACTATAATATTATAATTTACTTAAAAGGATATTGTGATTTACACAGTCAAATGCCTTTGACAGATCACAAAATATACCAGTTGCCTGCAGTTTTTTGTCTAATGAATTAAGCACATTTTCACTGTAAGTGTAGATAGCCTTCTCAATATCAGAACATTTTAGAAATTCAAACTGTGACTTTGACAGTATGTTATTTGAGATAAGATGGTTATAAAGCCGACTGTACATTACTTTTTCGAAAATTCTTGAGAATGCTGGCATCAGTGGAAGTGGACGGAAATTTGATGCTATTTCTTTATCCCCCTTCTTAAACAGTGGCTTAACTTCAGCATATTTCAGCCATTCAGGAAATATTCCACAGATAAACGACTGGTTACACAGATAGCTTAATATGTTACTTAGCTCAGAATGACATTCTTTAATTAAATTAACTTTGTTGATATTTCATCATACCCACTAGATGGTTTTGATTTTAAAGATTTTATGATGGACATTATTTCTGTTGGGGTAGTGAGGGTCAAATTCATATTATGGAAGTTACTTGATATGTATGGTCTGAGGTATTCCATAGCAGCATCTACCGAACCTGACAACCCCATCTTTTCAGTAACAGTTATAAAATGTTTGTTAAAAAGTTCTGCAACACTATACACATCTGTCACCAATGTATCATTTACTCTTAATGCTATTTGTTCTTCTTCATGTCTAGTTCTACCTGTCTCCTCCTTCACTATATCCCATATTGTCTTTATTTTGTTATCTGATATGACTATCTTTTCCTTGTAATATACACTCCTGGAAATTGAAATAAGAACACCGTGAATTCATTGTCCCAGGAAGGGGAAACTTTATTGACACATTCCTGGGGTCAGATACATCACATGATCACACTGACAGAACCACAGGCACATAGACACAGGCAACAGAGCATGCACAATGTCGGCACTAGTACAGTGTATATCCACCTTTCGCAGCAATGCAGGCTGCTATTCTCCCATGGAGAAGATCGTAGAGATGCTGGATGTAGTCCTGTGGAACGGCTTGCCATGCCATTTCCACCTGGCGCCTCAGTTGGACCAGCGTTCGTGCTGGACATGCAGACCGCGTGAGACGACGCTTCATCCAGTCCCAAACATGCTCAATGGGGGACAGATCCGGAGATCTTGCTGGCCAGGGTAGTTGACTTACACCTTCTAGAGCACGTTGGGTGGCACGGGATACATGCGGACGTGCATTGTCCTGTTGGAACAGCAAGTTCCCTTGCCGGTCTAGGAATGGTAGAACGATGGGTTCGATGACGGTTTGGATGTACCGTGCACTATTCAGTGTCCCCTCGACGATCACCAGTGGTGTACGGCCAGTGTAGGAGATCGCTCCCCACACCATTATGCCGGGTGTTGGCCCTGTGTGCCTCGGTCGTATGCAGTCCTGATTGTGGCGCTCACCTGCACGTCGCCAAACACGCATACGACCATCATTGGCACCAAGGCAGAAGCGACTCTCATCGCTGAAGACGACACGTCTCCATTCGTCCCTCCATTCACGCCTGTCGCGACACCACTGGAGGCGGGCTGCACGATGTTGGGGCGTGAGCGGAAGACGGCCTAACGGTGTGCGGGACCGTAGCCCAGCTTCATGGAGACGGTTGCGAATGGTCCTCGCCGATACCCCAGGAGCAACAGTGTCCCTAATTTGCTGGGAAGTGGCGGTGCGGTCCCCTACGGCACTGCGTAGGATCCTACGGTCTTGGCGTGCATCCGTGCGTCGCTGCGGTCCGGTCCCAGGTCGACGGGCACGTGCACCTTCTGCCGACCACTGGCGACAACATCGATGTACTGTGGAGACCTCACGCCCCACGTGTTGAGCAATTCGGCGGTACGTCCACCCGGCCTCCCGCATGCCCACTATACGCCCTCGCTCAAAGTCCGTCAACTGCGCATACGGTTCACGTCTACGCTGTCGCGGCATGCTACCAGTGTTAAAGACTGCGATGGAGCTCCGTATGCCACGGCAAACTGGCTGACACTGACGGCGGCGGTGCACAAATGCTGCGCAGCTAGCGCCATTCGACGGCCAACACCGCGGTTCCTGGTGTGTCCGCTGTGCCGTGCGTGTGATCATTGCTTGTACAGCCCTCTCGCAGTGTCCGGAGCAAGTATGGTGGGTCTGACACACCGGTGTCAATGTGTTCTTTTTTCCATTTCCAGGAGTGTAGTTGCTTTGACATCCGTATTACAGTCTTTAATATTTTGCAGTATTTATTGTAATGTGCTATAGCATGAACATTGGAACTGCTTCAGATTGACAGATACAGTTTTCTGTTTTACAAGATACCCTATTCCTCGAGTAATCCATGGCTTCTTTGTAGACTTTGCTCTACCCTTGGTAAGTTTTGGGGGAAAACAGTGTCCGAATAAGGTAAGCACTTTATTATCAAAAGTGTTATATTTTTCATTCATGCCATGAGCACTGTAAACATCAGTCCAGAGAATGTCTCTGAGGAGTGTCCTAAAATAATCAATTTTTGGCTTATTGATTATCTTCTTGAGCTCAGATTTAACAGATTTTATATCCTGTTCAGTATTAACATTTAACATAAGGAACTGCATGTCATCGTCTGAGAGGCCATTGACTATTGGTTTTGTAATATGATTTTGTTCATTGGACTTTTCTATAAAGATATTATCAATGGCTGTTTGTGAGCAAGTGGCTACCCTAGTGGGGAACTTTACAGTGGGAATTAAGTTGAATGATAGTGTTACTAACTCAAATAAGTTCTTATTGGGAGAGTCTTTAAGGAAATCTACATTGAAATCACCAGCAACCACTATTTCTTTGTTTTTAGTTGTTAAATGGGCCAGTGGAGCTTCAAGGTGGTTTACAAACAGATTTAAGTTACCAGAATGAGATTTTCACTCTGCAGCGGAGTGTGCGCTGATATGAAACTTCCTAGCAGATTAAAACTGTGTGCCCGACCGAGACTCGAACTCGGGACCTTTGCCTATCGCGGGCAAGTGCTCTACCAACTGAGCTACCGAAGCCCGACTCACGCCCGGTACTCACGAGGTACTGGCAGAAGTAAAGCTGTGAGTACCGGGCGTGAGTCGTGCTTCGGTAGCTCAGTTGGTAGCGCACTTGCCCGCGAAAGGCAAAGGTCCCGAGTTCGAGTCTCGGTCGGGCACACAGTTTTAATCTGCTAGGAAGTTTCAGATTAAAGTTACCCGCAGGTGCCCGATATACAGGTTTTATTATGAAGGTTTCTTTGTGAAATTCTAATTCTGTTGCATATGCTTCCATATGCTGTTTTAGGCAAAATTTATGAATATCTATGTTCTTAAATTTATGACAGTTCCTGATGAATGTGGCAACTCCTCCTTTCTCCACTTCTGATCTACAAAAGTGAGATGCTAACCTAAACCCTATAACACATAAAAGTTCCATACCAGTGGTCACATGATGTTCAGAGAGGCAGATTATGTCGGCTGGGTTTGAAGACTCTAATTCATCTATGCAGATAGTTAATTCATTAATTTTATTTCTCAGTCCTCGAATATTTTGATGCAATAAAGATAGCTGACATTTCACATTGGCTGAGTTAAAACTGGGTAGAGTTAAAATATCTGCTGACTGTCGAAAATTCTTAACCAATAGCTGTTTATGCTGGTGTAATAAGCTGGAATTATGTTTTTTGATTTCTTTCTCAAACTGAAGGTTTGCCTCTGTTCTAACCTCCCTTAAAATTTGCTTTCTTTCTGTCCTTCCTACCCTAAAAAAGGGTCTTTTCTGAACCCTATAACCACTGATATTTTACCACTCATGACAGTGCCTCCCCCCTTTAACTTTCCTGCTATTTCCCCAGCCAATTTACCCTTCCCCTTCCTGTTGAGGTGAAGGCCATGCCTAGTATAATCCCACCTACTGAGAGAATCAACAGGAACCACACCAATGAATGACCCTGCACCCGACATAAGCAGCCGTTCCAGCTCCAAATTAACCTCATGATACCTCACTCTATTAGTGGACTGTGCCATTTTATGTAGTCTGCTGTAGCAGCGTGCTACGTAAGAGTGGCGCGGAGATATCATGGTACACCAGGGCTGCAAGTGCACTTATGCCTGCAAACAAATAAAACACCTGGATTTTAAGGTTCCTAGGTTTTGTACTGCATCATCCTTTCCAGAGTCTTTGCATTCGAGATTTCGGCTTTCTTACTTACATACAATGAACCCATGAGTGCGAGGTCGCAGAAGGCCAATGGTGTTTAGGGCGTTCGACTCCCCACATATTGTCTACCATGCAACTTCAATATTGGCTACTAATGGCACCGAGGGGTGGGGTGGGAGGTATCCAATGGCGAGAGCACCATGAGGTTACAGAGGGTAGCTGAACTGCTTAGTCGATGAGTAACTCACAACAGTGCTACATTGCTTGTGGTGTCTCATCTACGTCTACATCTACGTGATTCCTCTACTATTCGCAATTAAATGCCTAGTAGAGGGTTCAATGAACCACCTTCAAGCTGTCTCTCTACTGTTCCATTCTCGAACGGCGCGCGGGTAAAACGAGCACTTAAAATTTTTTCTGAGCGAGCCCTGATTTCTCTTATTTTATCGTGATGATCATTTCTTGCTATGTAGGTGTCAACAGAATGTTTTCACAATCGGAGCAGAAAACTGGTGATTGAAATTTCATGAGAAGATCCGGTCGCAAGGAAAAACGCCTTTGTTTTAATGATTGCCACTCCAATTCAAGTATCATGTCTGTGGCACTATCTCCCCTATTTCGGGATAATACAAAGCGGAGCAATGGTAACGATAAAGAAGCTAATACTCCATTATATCTACAACAATAGTTGCCGAAGTAGACAATTCCTCAGAATGGAACCCAAGGAACTTCGTAGAAATGGCAGATGAAATACCAGCGTAGCTTTAAGATGAATGCCGGCCGCTGTGGCCTAGTGGTTCTAGTCCCTGCATCCGGAACCGCGTTGCTGCTACGGTCGCACGTTTGAATCCTGCCTCGGGCATGGATGTGTGTGATGTCCTTAGGTTAGTTAGGTTTAGGTAGTTCTAAGTCTAGGGGACTGATGATCTCACCTGTTAAGTCCTATAGTGCTTAGAGCCATTTTTTTATTTTTATTTTATTTTTGTAAGATGAATCAGCGGTATGTGTGTTGTCGTGTACGCTCGACTGTGAGGACGATATACACGAGAAATATAACGATGACGATATGTGCTTAACAAGTGGCTCTCTCTGAGTACTATGGGACTTAACAGCTATGGTCATCAGTCGCTTAACAAGTGATAGCGATACTGAAACAGGTGTCAAGACACGTAGGTCATCATCCTTCTCGGACACAACTCCCGGCTCCAGTGAAACTTAGTAAAGCACAATCGTTGTCCAAGGATCAGTTCAAAAATTGTTCAAATGGCTCTTAGCACTATGGGACTCAACTGCTGTCGTCATCAGTCCCCTAGAACTTAGAACTACTTAAACCTAACTAACCTAAGGACATCACACACATCCATGCCCGAGGCAGGATTCGAACCTGCGACCGTAGCAGTCGCACGGTTCCGGACTGCGCGCCTAGAACCGCGAGACCAGCGCGGCCGGCCAAGGATCAGTATTAAACCTATTTATGTACGTGGAAGACCATAAGCAGCATAGTTAAAAATCAATTATGAACAGACTCTGTAAGTCCACAGCAATACGACCCTGTAGTGCATATGAAAACCTACGTATGTTCTTGGGAGGACAAAGCGCACTTGTTACAAAAACTAGGGTTTGTGCGTTTCAAGGATGTTCGATGTAAATTTACAGAATGTGCATGACAGTAACCTACTAAGTTATGCACATCAAACTGGGCGCGATACATAGTGATGAGCCAAAACATTATGACCATTGCCCATTGCGAGACTGAACTCCTCCTGTTGATGTTGCAGGCGCGTGACGCAATAAGGAATGAATGTAAGCGGAACAGAGACAAATCGGTAGTGTTTGCAGCAAAGATACGGGCTGCAGATGCTAAATCCACTGACGTAACGGTATCGACAAAGGGCACGTTGTTGGCGCTGCGGATGGAAACGAGAATCTCTGAATCAGCGTAGCTGGTCGCCTGTTCGAGTACTACTGTCGTGAGCACATATGGAAAGTGGTTGAAGGATAGTAAAATAACGAGACGGCTGTATGGTACTGGTAGACCACGTCTCGTCACAAAACGTTCAGTTCGGAAGATCCCTAGTGTGTAGTCAAAGGCAGGCAGCGATCTGTGGCAGATATGACGATGGAGTATTAGTACAATGATGATGCAGCCATAAGTCTTTCGGAGCAGACCATTCAACATGGAACTTCACATCACACGACACCTACTTGTTCCTGTGTGGACCCAATGACATTATCATTTATGATTGCCGTGGGTACAACATCACCGAATATACACCGTGAATGAACAGAAATTTTTAGGACTTGCTGAGGGGGGTGAGTACATAGTATTATGAATAGGAACCAAGGTCGGGAAACGTAGCGGTTCCGTTCTACGGCGGATTCAGCTGATATGTTTAGCTCATCCACTTCTTCCTGAAGAACTGAATTAGGCGTGACGCTGTACAGTTATTAATCAATAATTCGAAAGGAAACATAACGGAACATCCATTTATCACCTAAGCACAATTGCTTGTCTTAATACTTAAACATTACGGGTGTCCATTATTAAAAACAAAGCAAACTCTACGTACAAACAGTACTGATGGATTACAACAGCCCCGGCGGGGTCAGGGATTTTCTCTGCCTCGTGATGACTGGGTGTTGTGTGCCGTCCTTAGGTTAGTTAGGTTTAAGTAGTTCTAAGTTCTAGGGGACTGATGACCATAGATGTTAAGTCCCATAGTGCTCAGAGCCATTTTTGATTACAACAGCGCCGGCCATTATGACCGAGCGATTCTAGGCGCTTCAGTCCGGAACCGCGCTGCTGCTACGGTCGGAGGTTCGAATCCTGCCTCGGGCATGGATGTGTGTGATGCCCTTAGGTTAGTTAGGTTTAAGTAGTTCTAGGTCTAGGGAACTGATGACCTCAGATGTTAAGGCCCATAGTGCTTACAGCTATTTGAACCATTACAACAGCGGCTCGATGTGGCAACCACCAACGTTGTTACAGACAATGGATCTGCGAAGCTTCCTATGGTACACACTCTCCATCCCACCTGGTACGCTTTCAGTATCTAGTGCAGCAGCCATAATTCGTGCCAGCAAACTTTCCTCTGGTTCTACAGTACTCTCTTGACTTAAACTTCGCATACGACCCAACAAGAATTAGTCCATATGAGTTACACGTCGACCGCGACGGCCACGCTGTTGGACCACCGCGGTCTAGCCATCTTTCACCATACCATATGTAGAGATGTCTCCGAACCGTGTCGGCCGAAGTGGCCGTGCGGTTCTAGGCGCTGCAGTCTGGAATCGCGAGACCGCTACGGTCGCAGGTTCGAATCCTGCCTCGGGCATGGATGTGTGTGATGTCCTTAGGGTAGTTAGGTTTAACTAGTTCTAAGTTCTAGGGGACTAATGACCTCAGAAGTTGAGTCCCATAGTGCTCAGAGCCATTTCTCCGAACCGTAATGCTGAAACCACATTTCCTGACGCACGTTCAGTGGCGCTGCTTCCAAGAATGGATTCAATACGTTTTCTAGGGGGATCAAGTGTGCAGCACCAATTGGTTTGAGTGAAAGGAAGTATGGACCAGTCACATGACTGTCCAGAACACCTGACCAAACGTTAATACCAAATTGGTGCTGAAATCCCTAAACATGCGTCGTACAAGGGTTTTCGACTGTTCAGACACGGCTGTTAGGCGTATTCATATTACCTAGTGCATTTACCTTCATGTGAACAGAAGTCGACGTGTAAACAAGGGCGTGTCGATGCTGCGGGACAGAAACCAAGTGCAATAGGAAACATGTTTTGGAAAATCGATTGGACCGATAGCGCTGTAAGTGGTAGTGATGTAATTCTGCTTACGAAGAACGTCCCAGACGATGCTGTGACTAACACCCTTTTGCACGGGCAATTGTTCGAGTACATGTTCACGGCTTCTCTTCAACGCGATTCAGTATTTTTTTTTTCCAATTCTGGGGTGCGGCATCACCGTAGACCACCACAGACCTGCCTCTGCACCTTGAAGGTACCTGTTTCTCGGAACCCCTGCGTAACTTGGACAAAAAATTTGTGCGACGTCGTACTACGTTGCGGAAAACTTTAGTGATATAACCGATTAGCCGCTCTTTCGTTACCTCGACCTTCTTCATATGCAAGGAGCATGTCTGTATTCCGAAACCGTGTCCGATCATGTTTACTGTATCAGAGATGAACAAACATTGAATACGTCTTTGCAGCTAGGCAGACGTTAAGTGACCTCAGGTGACCCGTCTCACGTTATCCTGCCTAACATATTGCATACCAGGACAAACGTCTCTGAGACTTTTCTTTCTCCCTTAGCAGACGTGGACGCCTTACACATCTGAATCGAAACCGTCATAGAACGTAAACGGTACGTCCCGGACATAGGTTCCGATTCAAAATATTATGTACTCGCTTCCCCTTATAAATCTTAGAAGTTTGTAACGGGAATGCCGGATACCCTGTAGACACGTTTCATGCATGATCCGTGATCATAATATCATAAAAAGGTTTGATGCAAAGAATCGTAGTAATAGGTAACCCTACCAAACTCAGTACTCGAGTATAGTTAACAGTCGGCGAGATACTTCGCATCAAACCTAAAACTGACTCACTGTGTTTTTGGAGAAAATCATCAACCAATGGTTGTAAAAAAAAAACTGTACTGTCCGTCTAGATCCGTATTTTTGCAAAATTTATGACCAGCTTCTGTTCCGACAAGCCACTTTCAGATCTTTTTAGATCTGAGTGTGTGGGCTACGAGAGAACCCCTTCAGTATCTGTAAGGAAATTTACGTACTTCGTCACAGCGTAGTTATTTTTCAGTCAGAACCGTAGATGATTTAATGCATCCGAAACCGGCCAAATATTTACAATACAGTATCTGATGAAAAATATCCGGATACCCACCAGTAGGCATTAAATTGGGTGTTTCCACCCTTCGCATTTACGACGGCTTGTAATCTGCTCGGACACTTTCAGTAGGGTGTCTGAATCTCTGAGGAGGAATGGCAGACAATTCTTCCTTCAGAGCCGACACCAGATACGGTAGAGACGATGGGCACTGGGTCTCGAGCTATACCAGCGTTCTAGCTCATCCAAAAGGTGCGTCATCTTTGGACTCGTGGCAGACCTGTCCATTACAAGAAAGTTATGGCTCACAAATAGCTGCCTTACACGTGCTGCTTCATGCCAGGGTGCATTGTCACGCTTCTGCAGTTATCGGCCGCGAACTGTACCTCTACTTTATTATTTTTTTTATGGGACTCAACTGCTGTGGTCATCAGTCCCCTAGAACTTAGAACTACTTAAACCTAACTAACCTAAGGAGATCACACACATCTATGCCCGAGGCAGGATTCAAACCTGCGACCGTAGCAGTCGCACGGTTCCGGACTGCGTGCCTAGAACCGTCTACTTTATTCAGCACACAGTGCTGTAGTATGTGTTCATATCCTTCCTGATTTTGCGCTTTCTTAAGAACAGCAACAGGAGCACGAGAAACATCTCATACGGGAACACTACCTCCTCTGTACTTCACTGTAGGCATTTCACATTATGCGAGTTAACGTTCCCCAGGGATCCGCCGAACCTGAACCTATCCATCGGATTGCTACATGGCATTGCGGGACTTACGCCTCCAAGGCACTCGTTTCCAGGCAGTCAGTGTCCAGTTGTGTGGATCTTTACAGCATCTCAAGCGTCGCTTGGCTTCTTTGACTACAGAAATGTGTTGCTTATGAGAAACTGTTTGATCATTGCACCCATGGTCTTTCAGTTCCGCTTGGGACGCGACAGCGACCAGACATTCCGGTACTTCCGCGTAGTCATAGCGCCGCAAGCCGTCTTTATAGAAATTCTTCGATTGTGATCTGTGGTATTCTCAGTGCTCCTTCACTACCGTCGTACACACGCTTATTAATTAACGCACAGCGGTCTCGGCCGCTCATATAGTGGAGTTATGGCTCCCAGTGTACATCGTAAGAATACCCTGTGTTTGGCATTTGAGAAATCTTCCAGAAATGTGCAACCGAGTTCTCTAGAAATCCATGACTGGATAGTAGGTATTTTTGGCATCACGTCCAACCAGGTCCATACGGCATATTATGACATGGCGGTATACTGCTTCTTTGTGAAGTTTTTAGATCAGATACAACTGGGGAAAATTTTGGTGAATACTGGTGGGAAAGCGGAGTTTCGACTTGGTGATCAGTCATTGAGTAAAGTTTCAGTTACTAACGCTGACATGGAATATAAACAAGTGCGAGTGTTCAATTTGCCACCTGAGATTGAGAATTGTTTTCTTAGAGATGTCCTTGCCAAATACGGTGACATTCGACAGATTAGAAACAAAAAATGGTCGAGCCGTCACAAACTCCAATGGTATAGTGGGGTTCTCTCAGTTGACATGGTCGTTAAAGTCAAAATCCCATCCTATATAATGGTTTGTGGTTATAAGGCTCATGTCATTTACGATGGACAAGTAGGCACTTGTTTTATCTGTAACACGAGTGGCCATTTACGAGATGATTGCCCACGGCGCCTTTTCGTACTTCGAAACAATCTGCAGCAACGACAGACATTAACATTGGCCGATGTCCCAACTCAAAATCAGAGGCTTTCTGTGATTGTCTCCCAACCAAGTGCGTCAGAGGACACCGATCTCGATAAAGGCACCTTCCCACCCTTACCTCAGAAAACCGTGGCCAGACACTCATTAGCCGCCGACGTTGCATTATCTGTCGGTAACCAACGACGCCGTACTAATGACGGGGCTGCGGTGACCAGGTCGTAAAAAATTAAACCGATGACGCGGAGTCACATGCCTCCACACACGACACGCACATGTCGGTCGGCTCAGTTACGGCCAGCCAAATTCACATTGAAACTCCCGACGCAGAAACTGTCAATACGAGTGCAGTCGAGTGTTTACAGCAATCCGTTGCGATGCCGCTTCTCGACTCGCCACAGGTGGTCAACATACAAGAGGCGGAAGTCAGTCAACTGCTAAACGTCAACACGAGAATGATTGAAATGCCTCTGAGCACTATGGGACTTAACATCTGAGGTCATCAGTCCCCTAGAACTTAGAACTACTTAAACCTAACTAACCTAAGGACATCACACACATCCATGCGCGAGGCAGGATTCGAACCTGCGACCGTAGCGGTCGCGCAGTTCCAGATTGTAGCGCCTAGATCCGCTCGGCCACTCCGGCCGGCTCAACACGAGGATGATGCACGCGGTGTAGAGCCAACATAAACACCCGCCACCTCGGAAATGCTTCCAAATAATGCGAGGTACCGAAAGCTGTATACAAATAGCCAGTGCGGCTCCAAATAGACACATTGAGCCTACTGAAGACGCGTCTTCGGACTTCCCGTCACCCGTTCCGAAGCAAGGACTTTCACATACTCCTTACAGCCTTGACTCACCAACCCTGCGTCTTCTATAACACGTAGGACGACTGTACTATGGCAAAATAAAGTTCAAGCAAATGACTCCGTGGCTGGAAGTAAGATGTGGTGTGTGTACTGTAAGACCTTCGGTACACACACCAACAGTTTGACTTTTCGCTCTAACGAAGTAGGCGAGTGTCAGCAATATGTCTCGTGGTCTTATCGTGGCGTGTTTACCTTCTGCCGTTAGGTCAGACGATAGAAATGCCACTTGCACACTTACAGTAGCGGATTGACGGTGACCAACTTTAAACAGAACTTGATTAATTTTCACACACATTTATTAAAATAATAAAAAGCATAAAATTACTTAACTTGATTCTGGATGCTATTTACAATTAACAATCTGAAGTTCCTTTGGTCTTGGTATGTTAATCTTATTCTCACATATCTCTGATACTTGACAAAGTGTCTATACATTTATCTTCATGGCTATGTACAGGAATATGGTAATCTTATTATGTGCAGACTGAAACTTGTCTATATACTGGTACAGAAAAATGCAGACTGGAACGGACTGGTGCAGACAAATGCAGACAAATTCAGACTGACTGATTGGAGGTCTGTACACTCGTTAGAATAACTCGTGCGTTCAGGTATCACTGCGCAAGTGTGATCCGCGAGGAGAAAAGGTTCTACGTTAGCACAATCTCATTGGCTGCGTTACATATTAATACGCGGATTGGCGGAGGCAGAATTTGGTCCGTCTCTAAGGAAGCGCCATCTCGTAGAGCGGAGACGGACGAGCGCTGCGCCTGCGCTGTTGTGCTTAGCGGGGCGCGCTCTAGTGGGAAAGTTGTGTACGTGCTGACTACGCGGAACTATGTACACAACACAAGACAAAAAGTAAAGTCAGGGCAAAAACTGGTACAAAACCTGTGAATGTAGGTTCGAAGTCAGACGGTGATATCGCAGAGCTTCACGCATTTGCACCATTACAGAAAAGTTACAGGCAGCTTTGAGCCTAGTTGCATATTTATGTGGTGCAATGAGAGACAGTGACGGGGCTGTGGAAATTCACTTTTTTTGTTGCACAGTGCACTTTAATTTATATGAACTTTGGCTCTCTGGTTATAGCCCTTATTCAGACTTATTAAAATGGGGGCACCAGACTGAGAAAGCCTACGTTCTCAAGAAATAAGAAATTGTCAGATATTTTCGTGGTGATAACTGAAACTGTAGAAGAAATAAAGAAATAAAGAAATAAAGAAGAAATAAAAACTTTGAGGTTCGCCAATGACATTGTAATTCTGTCAGAGACAGCAAAGGACTTGGAAGAGCAGTTGAATGGAATGGACAGTGTCATGAAAGGAGGGTATAAGATGAACATCAACAAAAGCAAAACGAGGATAATGGAATGTAGTCGAGCTAAGTCGGGTGATGCTGAGGAAATTAGATTAGGAAATGAGACACTGAAAGTAGTAAAGGAGTTTTGCTATTTGGGGAGCAAAATAACAGATGATGGTCGACGTAGAGAGGATATCAAATGTAGACTGGCAATGGCAAGGAAAGTGTTTCTGAAGAAGAGAATTTTGTTAACATCGAATATTGATTTGTCAGGAAGTCGTTCCTGAAAGTATTTGTATGGAGCGTAGCCATGTATGGAAGTGAAACATGACGATAACTAGTTTGGACAAGAAGAGAATAGAAGCTTTCGAAATGTGGTGCTACTGAAGAATGCTGAAGATAAGATGGGTAGATCATATAACTAATGAGGAGGTATTGAATAGAATTGGGAGATGAAGCAGCTTGCACAGGATAGAGTAGCATGGAGAGCTGCATCAAACCAGTCTCAGGACTGAAGACCACAACAATAACAACAACAACTGAAACTGTATGACGACTCCTCCCGTGCATGGATTGTTGCCTGGCGTTTTAAAGAACTGCCCCTACGAGGCCCAGGCAGACACGACATTTCTGAGCAAAGTCTTTGGAGGTGGACATTGTTCACTTTCCCTTGCTGCAGTTCGACGCTGAGCCACTCTGGCGGTGGGGTAGGCCGGCCAGGCGGCACCCGCCGCTTGTTGCTGCCGTGGGGGAGCGCTGCCCGCGCCCGGCCGGCACAATGGCTGGTAATGCGATTGCCTAAACGCCGTCCGCCATTAGGCGGGCATCGCGTCCAAATCAGATTATCGCTCCGGCGCTCTGCGCTGCTCTCCGCTCCCTCGCTGCACCCGTCGCCGCCCCCGCACTGATTCCTGCCGCCCACAACAGACCGCCCCCCACCTGCGAGTAAATCCAGCATTTCTGGCTGAGCGTCACTCACAAAGCGCGAGCCAGTGTCGTCCGCTGCATGAACACTATAAACAACAACAGCAGCATCAACAGCGCACAGTAGGTCCGTGGAACTCAGCTCTCGCCACGATTCGACAAAAATGCAAGGTATTCAAAAAACGTTAACCAACCGAGCACAATTTCGCACTGGCAAGAAAGTACCTACAAGGGTCATTTAATAATGAAAAAGACAAATACCTTTACTGAAGGGACTTTTTAATAAATCAATATAGTTTTGGTCTACTTGTACTTCCTAAGCCACCTTAAGATGTATGGCGGAGGGTACTTTGTACACTACTGTCACTTCCCCCTTCAAGTCGTGAACGTCTCGCAGACAAAATGACTGCTGGTAAGTCTCCCTTGAGCTCGAATCACTTACATTTTACCTTCATCGTCAATTCACGAGATGTACTTGGCAGGGAGTAACACAGAGGTTGACTGTTCTAGGAACGTACGCTCTCAGAAGAGTAACACTTAAGCGCATCGTGATGCAGAACGCCTCTCTTGCAGCGTCTGCTACTAGAGCTGGCTGAACATCTAACATTCTCTGAATACAGTAAGTCACCAGCTCGAATCACACATTTTACCTTCATCGTCAATTCACGAGATGTACTTGGCAGGGAGTAACACAGTGGTTGACTGTTCTAGGAACATACGCTCTCAGAAGAGTAACACTAAAGCGCATTGTGATGCAGAACGCCTCTCTTGCAGCGTCTGCTACTAGAGCTGGCTGAACATCTAACATTCTCTGAATACAGTAAGTCACCTTCAGTGTATCTTGCCAAATAGTGGTTGTATTTCACTGCTTTCTGGTTCCTAATCGCCTTCTGCGAACTCTGTTAGCCAGTGTATGAATTGTCTACAGTAGTTTTAAAAAGGTTATCTAGTAATCTCATTAAAAAATTTCTAATTGTTTGTTAAAACAACTTCTGTGTTTCCTGTTACCATTTTGGAGTTTTCTTCAGTTATTTTTAAAAGGTTATCTAATGATCTTTCGCTTTAATTTATTTTGTAACTGTGTGTTAAAAACGTCTTCTTCGTTTCCTGTTATCATTCTGTAAACATATCCAGTAATATTAAGAAGACTGGTGGTTGATCTTTTGGTTTAAAAATTTTTGTAATTGTGTGTTGAACAGACATCAATGAAATCATGTGCGATATTACTGGAAATGAATTTATCACTGGTAGTTTTCACTCAGTTTCTCTCCATTATCAACCATTATGAATGGCAGTAAATGAAGCAGGCAAAAAGGAATACAAACGTCTCAAAAATGAGATTGACAGGAAGTGCAAAATGGCTAAGCAGGGGTGGCTAGAGGACCAATGTAAGGATGTAGAGGCTTATCTCACTAGGGGTAAGATAGATACTGCCTGCAGGAAAATTAAAGAGACATTTGTAGGAAAGAGAACCACTTGTATGAATATCAAGAGCTCAGATGGAAACCCAGTTCTAACCAAAGAAGGGAAAGCAGAAAGGTGGAAGGAGTATATAGAGGGTCTATACAAGGGCGATGTACTTGAGGACAATATTATGGAAATGGAAGAGAATGTAGATGAAGATGAAATGGGAGATACGATACTGCGTGAAGAGTTTGACAGAGCACTGAAAGACCTAAGTCGAAACAAGACCTCGGGAGTAGACAACATTCCATTAGAACTACTGACGGCCTTGGGAGAGCCAGTCCTGACAAAACTCTAGCGTCTGGTGAGCAAGATGTATGAGACAGGTGAAATACCCTCAGACTTCAGGAAGAATATAATAATTCCAATCCCAAAGAAAGCAGGTGTTGACAGATGTGAAAATTACCGAACTATCACTTGGAGAAATCTTTTGACAATGTTGACTGGAATACTCTCTTTCAAATTCTAAAGGTGGCAAAGGTAAAATACAGGGAGCGAAAGGCTATTTACAATTTGTACAGAAACCAGATGGCAGTTATAAGAGTCGAGGGGCATGAAAGGGAAATAGTGATTGGGAAGGGAGTGAGACAGGGTTGTAGCCTCTTCCCAATGTTATTCAGTCTGTATATTGAGCAAGCAGTAAAGGAAACAAAAGAAAAATTCGAAGTAGGTATTAAAATCCACGGAGAAGAAATAAAAGCTTTGAGGTTCGCCGATGACATTGTAATTCTGTCAGAGACAGCAAAGGACTTGGAAGAGCAGTTGAACGGAATGGACAGTGTCTTGAAAGGAGGATATAAGATGAATATCAAGAAAAGCAAAACGAGGATAATGGAATGTAGTCGAAATTAGTCGGGCGATGCTGAGGGAATTAGATTAAGAAATGAGACTCTGAAAGCTGTAAAGGTGTTTTGCTATGTGGGGAGCAAAATAACTGATGATGGTCGAAGTAGAGAAGATACAAAATGTAGACTGGCAATGGCAAGGAAAGCGTTCTGAAGAAGAGAAATTTGTTAACATCGAGTATAGGTTTAAGTGTCAGGAAGTCGTTTCTGAAAGTATTCGTATGGAGTGTAGCCATGTATGGAAGTGAAACATGGACGATAAATAGTTTGGACAGGAAAAGAATAGAAGCTTTCTAACTGTGGTGCTACAGAAGAATGCTGAAGATTAGATGGGTAGATCACATAACTAATGAGGGAGTGTTGAATAGGATTTGGGAGAAGAGAAGTTTGTGGCACAACTTGACTAGAAGAAGGGATCGGTTGGTAGGACATGTTATGAGGCATCAGGGGATCACCAATTTAGTACTGGAAGGCAGCGTGGAGGGTAAAAATCGTAGAGGGAGACCAAGAGATGAATACACAAAGCAAATTCAGAAGGATGTAGGTTGCAGTAGGTACTGGGAGATGAAGAAACTTGCACAGGGTAGCGTAGCATGGAGAGCTGCATCAAACCAGTCGCAGGACTGAAGACCACAACAACAACAACAACATGAATTACAACATACATTTACGTAATCAACCATACCAGGAAAAAGACAGTGTTCCTGATAATTATTTTTGCAACAAGTTTGTATACTTTGAAAGTTACTACCTTCACGGTGCTAAGCAGTTAACGTCCGAATGAGATGTTATGTCAAAAGCGTGGTGGTACTTGGATGTTCTTTGAAAGTATCGCTGTATGACATCTGCCTTACCTGCGATAAGTTTTATATGATCGGCCGTCTTTCAATCGCTTCTTAAGAGCCCTTTACTGGCTTCGGTTTGTCTGAGTAGACCTTGTTTGCAACTACCGTCTCCACATCTGGTACGCAGTATTCACGTCGCATTTACACCTTCCAACCACAGTGCGTAAAGTTTTGAATCAGTAGATTGCGAGTGCAGAGTATTTTCTGGAAATAATAAACTTAAGTAAATTTGCTTTTAAGGTGATCAGTCTGTCTAACGCTATTACTTCGGAAGTTATAAAACGAAAATATCAGTACGTGAAGGATGGACAAAAGAGTCGATTTTTCATCGTTTGAATAAGCTAATAATTGAAAACGTCGATTCTTTAAATACATAGGAGGAAGAACTATTCTCCTGGTCGATGAAGTATGTCACACCGTTCGCGGAGTGTTTCAAAAATACTTTGACAAACTTTGGGGACAAGTTCCTTGCATCAAATCAAGAAAAAATGTCTAACAGACATAGGCTCTTAACTGCATAAGTTGAGAGCCATGAGCACTGTTTCAGCAGAACAGATGTTTCACAGTAACGAAGATGACATTTTTACTTGTTTTGGTCAATACTGCCTCTCAAAAAATATAGAACGAAAACAGACTGCAGTAGAAGAGAGCAGTTTAACGGTATCGTGGATGAACCAGTCCTCGTAGCTCTAAAGGAATGCATTCCAGAGCCCCAGTTTATTAGACATTTTTTCTTCTTTTCTTGTGAGAAACCTGTTCCCGAAGTTTTTAAAAATATTTCTGAAACGCTCTGAACAAGGAGAAATTACACTGTAATGAGGAAACATCAAGTGATTATGAAAAGCTAACAGTAACACTGAGGTACTTGACTGTTGATTATCGCAGTGTCTATAGCCTCATAGACATTCAAACGTATCTCTACACTTATTAGTACTTTAGTAGCCACTTCTTTGCACACTGATTCTTCCTAACTAGCCTCTTATTCGCTATTAATAACTGATATTTATTGTTCAAATTAAATCGGGTGATGCTGAGGGGATTAGATTAGGAAATGAGACACTTAAAGTAGTAAAGGAGTTTTGCTATTTAGGGAGTAAAATAACTGATGATGGTCGAAGTAGGGAGGATATAAAATGTATGGCAATGGCAAGGAAATCGTTTCTGAAGAAGAGAAATTTGTTAACTGTCAGGAAGTCGTTTCTGAAAGTATTTGTATGGAGTGTAGCCATGTATGGAAGTGAGACATGGTCGATAACCAGTTTGGACAAGAAGAGAATAGAAGCTTTCAAAATGTGGTGCTACAGAAGAATGCTGAAGATAAGGTGGGTAGATCACGTAACTAATGAGGAGGTATTGAATAGGATTGGGGAGAAGAGAAGTTTGTGGCACAACTTGACTAGAAGAAGGGATCGGTTGGTAGGACATGTTTGTAGGCATCAAGGGATCACAAATTTAGCATTGGAGGGCAGCGTGGAGGGTAAAAATCGTAGAGGGAGACCAAGAGATCAATACACTAAGCAGATTCAGAAGGATGTAGGTTGCAGTAGGTACTGGGAGATGAAGAAACTTGCACAGGATAGAGTAGCATGGAGAGCTGCATCAAACCAGTCTCAGGACTCAAGACCACAACAACAGCAACATTTATTGTAGAACTCAATTGGTCTTTCTCTTCTCTCGTTTCTACAACCAAGCCCATATTCTCCCGTATCCATCTCTTCTACGACAACCGCTTTCCAGTGTCTCATGAGTATTAGATTTTAATCTCACTTTACGTATTGAATTACCTGTTCAGCATCCTCATATGCTTTCTCTATCTCTTCATATTCAGCTTCCGACGTCGGCTCGTATATCTGAACTATTATTGTCGGTGTTGGTTTTCCATCAGTTCTGATGATAACAACCCTATCACTGAGTTGATTAAAGTAACACATTCTCAGTCCTACTATGGACGTACAAATGGAAGAACAGTTACCCTTCCTGGATGTTCTGGTTACTAGGAATGGTGAGAACTTTGGACAATCGTCTGTCGAAAATCGGCACACATGGAACTGCCGTAAAATCACCGTAGCCACAAACACGAAATAATTAATACGCTTGAAAATCGCCCAAGACGAATATATGCCCTTCAGAATCCCGTATCCGAGATGCAAAACCTGAAAGTGTACTGAATGGCAAGGGGTACTCCAGAAGTTGCATAAGGAGTGTTACAAAATCTAGCACTCGGCGAAATGACACGTCGGAAGTACAGATAACAGTTATAGGTTTTGTGCAATTTAAACAATGTGACCGACTGAATCTGCTCTATATTGCACAAACACGGCGTAAAGACTGTTTCTATCCTAGCCAAGAAGATCAAAGAGTGTTTCATATTATATATGCAAGCTCGCTTATCGGTAATTATTACTCTCGCCGATATTTGCTAGGAGAATTCTGTCTTCTTTGCCCGTCCGAGAAGGGGCGCCACCAGGAAGCTGATTTAAGCTGCTCTACTGGCGAGGAGAAAGGGGTATTTGCGGTAAGGTCTTATGGGACCAAACTGCTGAGGTCATTGGTCCCTAAGCTTACATTTCAGTGATTGTGGATAGTTTTCCTCGCGGCTGCTGGCTGGTCACAACACCAGGAGGCGTCTTTGTCGGTAATTGTGTGTGAGGCCACTCGGCGAACTTGGATCTATATTGAACCTTATACTCGCTATGTTGCCGAAGGTGGTTAACGAGACTGATTTTTAATGTTTGGCATTACCAATAAGAGGAAGCAATCTGTGGTGACTGGATTTTGGACGTCCTTGCAATTGAAATAAAATTCATTTTACTATTTGCCTTTGTTTATGTAAGGCATTTAACAGTCAGTTCTCTGAAACTTGACATTTCGCCAGTTCTGGTTTTTCTGTTCCATTTTTAAAAAAAAAATGGTTCAAATGGCTCTGAGCACCATGGGACTTAAGATCTGAGGTCATGAGTCCCCTAGAACTTAGAACGACTTAAACCTAACTAACCTAAGGAAATCACACATCCATGCCCGATGCAGGATGAGAACCTGCGACCGTAGCAGCAGCGCGGTTCCCGACTGAAGCGCCTAGAGCCGCTCGGCCACAGCGGCCGACTGTTCCATTTCGCATTTTCATAAGTTCTGCGCAATTCGTATTTCTGCGAAATGGCCTTACATGTTTTACTTTAAAATAGCATTCCCTGAACAACTTTAATTGAATAACAGTGCCTTCCATTTAATCAAGATCCTAAAGCTCATTAGTTCTTATGTTTCATTTTAATCTGCCTGCGTGGTTGTTAAATTGTTTTATTATTATGGATGCACACTTGCTAATTATTTTATAAGTGTACTATTCATCAAATTCAAGAAGGTCGCCCTCTGCGCTATCTTGCCAGATAGTGGTTGTACTGCACTGCCTTCGGGTTCGTGATCGCTGTTTTAAGATACACGGCAAATTAAGAAGCCCAGGAACGAATCGCACGCAAGAGTCAGTAGCCGTGGCCGCTTGACACGGAAGCCTAACAACAAGTCGAACACATCAGCGCACGAGAACCAATAAAAACCAATGAATCATCCACGACAGACCGATCTTTGTTAACTACAGAGTGGCCGAGCCAGACTATAAAACGGCCAGTCAACTAACAGTTGGGTGCAATAAGTCCTCATCGAAATAAACTTGACGCCAAGTACGAACAGCTCATTCAAATCATATTAAATAACAGAATTTGTTAACATCGAGTAGAGATTTAAATGTGAGGAAGTCGTTTCTGAAAGTATTTCTATGGAGTGTAGCCATGTATGGAAGTGAAACGTGGACGATAAATAGTTTAGACAGGAAGAGAATAGAAGCTTTTGAAATGTGGTGCTACAGAAGAATGCTGAAGATTAGATGGGTATACCACATAATTAATGAGGAGGTATTGAATAGAATTGGGGAGAAGAGGTGTTTGTGGCACAACTTGACTAGAAGAAGGGATCGGTTGGTAGGACATGTTCTGAGGCATCAAGGGATCACCAATTTAGTATTGGAGGGCAGTGTGGAGGGTAAAAAACGTAGAGGGAGACCAAGAGATGAATACACTAAGCAGATTCAGAACGATGTAAGCTGCAGTAGGTACTGGGAGATGAAGAAGCTTGCACAGGATAGAGTAGCATGGAGAGCTGCATCAAACCAGTCTCAGGACTGAAGACCACAACAACAACAACACTTTCTAGGGGACTGATGACCACAGATGTTACGTCCCATAGTGCTCAGAGCCATTTGAAAAATTTTTTGGGTAAATACTCAAAATCGTTAGAAGCCAGCTAGATATTTATTACAATTTATTGTCATCGGGCCGTTTAAATATTCAATAGATGTTCATTCATTCATGCCGCACCACGTAATCAAAAGTTACATACAAGGGACTGTCATAAAACCTGAATTCGACTAATGCTGAACAGGATCCGCCGCCAGAATACTCAATATTCGTGCTAATGGTGCTATTCCATCGCCCAAACGCTTCCGCTAACGCACCAAATTCATTGCGTTACGTCAGTTGCAAGCCTCTCTCACCCACACTTAGTTGACAGGACCACTCTCGGGGCAGCAGAAACATCTCCTTACAGCATGTCGCTCTAATAACTCTGTTGAAAACACAGGGGGGCGCCACGCCTGTTCCCCACAAGGAAACATGGAAGATCTGCTGGCGCAACAGCCTTCCCGTCGCAGAGCAGCGGGAAAGATAAACCACCAGGCTGCAGCCGGAAGAAGGTGAGCTTCCCTCATGTGAGGTGCCTATTGTCAACTCCTTAACTTATCACTTCACTTCCCTAGCCAACACACCCCGTCCCCCATCAACAACTTCTAGCAAAGATCTTTGTGGCCTCAAACCGGAGGGCCATCCCGCGACAGACCGACGATGACACTCTTACATGACCAGCCCACATGTGTAAAACTGGAACCACGTTCTGCACTGTGTAATCCGTCACTGTAAGACAATTGCAGCAATGACTATGGAGAAAATGAACGACATATGGCTTGTATTAGACCAAAGCCAGACAAACAGAGTGACAGCAATACCATGTGACAATGCTGGAGCAACTGATGTGAACCATGTTACGTGCTAGCAGATGGATCAGCAACACTGGCCCTGTTATGTGCCTGTTGATGATGCATTAACCCAGCATACAAAATCCATAGTTAATGTCAAGCAACTGTTGTCCATGTGCTTCCACATAATTCCCATCCTGTTTAATTCAAGTTATCGTGGTGTAAAGTGTATCCCAAGAACTTTCGCGATAGTAGGCGGATAACATCGACTTCTTGCCATGATATTTTGGCTGACAACCATTCAGTCATTTTCAGTTGAGTGTTTTTCTCTATAGACTGCTAGTTAATATCGTTAGTAGTATGTCTAAGAGAATTCTGATGCACAGAACATGCCAGAGTCAATTTCTAGGATGCCAACCAAGAATCTAATTTCACAGTTTCCCCCAACCAGTAATTCTCATTTGCCTATATCGAAGAAACTAAATTCTATATAAGTACAATGGAAACAAAAGAGGAAAAAAAGTAGAACTATTTAAAAACTTAGAAAAATACAGTAATCGAAATCTTAATTTAATTAAAAGGAAAATACAAAACTTTAAAAATTTATTCAAACTTAATAATTTCAGTAGGTCGACCCTTGTGCACTTTTTTACCTCGATAAAAAAATGTAAATCCACAGTTTCATCTAATTAACCATCATAATTTTTAAAGATTTTAGTATTTCGATCTGGAAGAATAATTTCGTATTTTTGGTCTAAAAATAGCATAATTTTATCACCATATTTAGAAGGTTTTGCTTTTGAAATTAAATATGATATATGTTTTTTAAGTTCTGATAATTTAGTGAACACATATGAATAATCATTACTGTATCTGTTCAGTCTAGTTAATAGATTGTCAGTGCTTCCATTCATAGACATTTTTGTTTGTATGGAAAAAATTAAAGAATAGAAAATTAAAACATCTGAAGAGAGGAACGATTTGTTTTCACCCTTCAAAAGTTTTAATTTTTCAAGAAGTAAAGTTTTCAGTTTTTATCATCTCTGAAAATGTTTCAAAAGGAAATGAAAACAAGAATATAAAACTTCTTTAAATTTTTATAATTTTCCATTAATTTATTAAATTAGATATTTTCAGTGAGTGTTTTGTGTTGTGAATCATAAGTTAAATTGGTTTTACCAAATATAATAAGATATAAATTTCTATCATTTGGGATATTTCCATTCTATAATGCAGATAATTTCGTTTTAATTTTTTGAGTAGTTAAAACATTCATCCTCCTTATCATATTAAGTACATAAACAGGATAGTATTGAATAAAATTATATGAACTTACTTTTACATCATTATTTAATAGTTATTCTTTTAAAATCGGTAAAAGAATCCTAACCTTTTAAGAGGTTATTTGGTGGATCAATATTCCATAATTCTTGTGGCGAAAATCCATCTCAATCATTTTTAACATGGATATTTTGTAACTTAACATGATCGAATAAAGAAGAATCAAGTAACTGGTATTTTTTAATTAGTTTGGAAAACAATAAAGATAAAGTAAGGCAGTGAAATTTCTAGAATTATAATAATTGATAATACCTAGTTCATCATTTCATTTTCACTGTAAACCAGCAAATTTAGTTCTTTGTAATTTGATGAATTAAAGTAAATATTCTGGAACATAGGTAACAATAGGAACACGAATTTATATACTTTTAACATCAATTATCATTTTCAGTATTCCTTCAAAGATTGGAATTTTCTTAATCTTATCTCAAACCCCAATGAAAAGTAACAGTTAAATCATCTTCGAATATAATTTACAAAAAATCCACAATATAATTCTGAAGAATAAAGAACTTCATTTTCTTTAGTTTTTTCCCCTTTGTTATGAATATGCCCTTCCATATTTCATTCTTTTCAAAGGAAAAAAGTTACACAAATAGGAGTTGAAGAAGAAATAAAAGGATGTTCATTTCTAGATGAAATATTATTTCCTTTCCTAACTGATATAAGATCAATCAATTTTAGATTAGTTTAATATTAGGTTTACCATCATAAACAGAAAAATCAGTTCCATCTATGTGAATAAAATAAAAAGTCATTTGAGCTATACGAAGTTAGGATGAATCCAACCATCATCAACATTAATATTAAAATAATTTTCCTTGTTAAGATGATTTAAACTATGTTTTATTTTCTCATTAGCAGGAAATGAGTAAAATTAATAACATAATTCCTTAAACGAAAAATTTATATTTTCATTTCCAAAAAGCTGTTAAATTAGCAGCATTGAAGTCAATTAAACTATCATTTTCATCAGTTATAGCTACTTTTAAATTCTGTATGGTATAGAAAATTCCATTAATATTGCATGATTTGGTTCATAAATTATGGGCCCACTAAATTGCGACTTAGATTCAAATGAATCAATAAAATTATTCTTGACGAAAATGGTCATATTTAAATAACATTCTATCAGTAAATATAAAATTTACATTAAGTAATTCAAATGGAACAAGTTTAAGAACACCTTTGGCAGCAGATTTTTTACTTCCAACAAAAATTGATTATTAAATCCCAACACACTTGCAATATTATTTTCTTTTAAATCCATGTGTAACTTTTTATCGCTTTCGATGGCAATTCTATATAAATTTTTTTTTGTTTTAATATGAAAAAAATCTGATTTTTCAATTGAATACATTCGTTTAAATTTTCCAAACAACATTAACCAGCTGAAATTTCTATTAATTCTCCATCACAGTACAGTTTATTTTATTTTTAATATATTATTTGGAGTTACAAAAGTTAAAAAATGCCAACAAGTGAAACAATTTCAAAATTTCTCTTATTGGAACAGCTAATCGTCTTTTCAGAAGAGAAGATTATTACTTAATTGAAATAATCTACTATTTACATTAGTAAAAATTGTGAAAATTATTGTCAGGTTGGGAACAAAAAAATAAGAATTCCAATAAACATGTTAAAATATAAACATTCTGGGTTTGGTTATAGGACCAAGTGGTTGTAGAAAAACAGCATTAATGATTGATAATTAAATTATAGTACAAGGGCGGTTAAATCAGAAATATTGTTTGTATGTTCATTCAAAAAGGTTAGATCAGCCTAAATAACAAGCATTTATAAAAAGATGTGAAAAAACAGAAGCTTATATTAAAGAAAAATTTGTTAGTTTTATTGAAAATAATGGTGAAGTTATTCTATTGGATGAATGTGGATATAATTCACTTGTACTTTTTGATGATTTCATTTTTGAAAATCAAGATATATTGTGAAACAATACTTTCTAAAGGAAATCATCAAGGAGTAGATAATTTATTTAAGTCAAACACATTCACATATTCAAGAACAATTTGAGATAAGTTTAATTTTTAAAATGTCTTTAGGCAAGATAATAAAAGGCTACTTATAAATCGTGAAGTTTTTGTTGGAGATTTAATGCTTTATAAATTTAAGGAAATATATAGTAAATGTTGCAATAAAGATAAATTTCGTTCTATGAAAATAGATATGACAGGGAAAAATGGATGAAATTAAATACAGACAAAAGATTAAAACTCTTTTTAAATGTTGAACATAGACATTGAATGAAAACATAAATAATAAAAAATGAGTGTAAATGTTAATCATAAAACATCGAATGTGATCATTAAACCAAAATGTTAAACATGAAATGTTGGATGCAAAAGGGAAAAATATGCATAAAATGTAAAATAAACAATGATTACTGTATTTTTTATGCTTAAGAAGTTTTTGTGAAATAGGTTACAGTATTTTTAAATAATCCAAACCAAATAAAGTAGAAGATCAATTAAAAGAAAAATTTAACAGTTGGAAAAAGCCACAAAGAACAGAATATGAAAAATTACAAAATAAGATCAACCAGTTAGATATCAAAGGAGATAAATTAAAAATTCGTGAAAAAGATGATGAAGGAACTCATGGATTAATGAATCTTTGAACCAGAAAACAAAAAGGTATGGATGATTTAGGAACAGAATTTCATTGTCCTGATTTACAGTACTATGCAATAATTCTGATTTAATGGCAGTATTTAATGAAAGTAATTGAAATAAATTATAATTTAATAATTAGGTTAAAGAAATTGTTGAAGAATATTTTCCTCTTTTTTAGAATGAAACCTTAATTATTCATTAAGAAATAACAAATCCTGAAAAACCAATCGAATGTGTTTGGATGGATGATGTTTGACAATTAATTGATGCATTAACAGTAATTGTTGGTAATAGATTAAGAAGAAATGAAATTAATCACAATCAAAAAGTTGGAATAACACAAATGGTAACAAACAAATTTTGCTGTTTTATTAAAATAATCGCAAGAGAACTCCATCTTTCATTAGTTTTTTGAATAATTTACCACATACTATCTGTAAAAGTAAAATATGGAAACATGTTAGTTAACAATACAATTAACAAATTACCATTGGAAATGCATTTTCCAGGGTATAAATTTTGTAGTTTCTGAACCAAATTAGAAGAAAGATTTGCTAGAGGAGATAAAGGAATTAAACCACTAGATGACACATGAAAAGAAAATGAAATTTCTTGTAGAGATACTAAAGAATTAGAAAAAGGAGATGAAGCTGAAAAAATCTTCAGTGAGTTCGAAAAGATAGAATGTATGCAAGTGATGCTTCATGAGGAAAAAAAGCTGCCACTGTAGGTATATGAGGAAAAACAACAATGAATGGACTTAGAAGTTGATAAAAATTGAAGAGGTTAATAGAAATGGTTTATTATTTTTGAGCCTGTATAAATGAAGAACTTTTCAATGGATTAAACTTCGCTTCAAAGTGCTAAAATTGAATCAAAATCAGTTAAACTTAAACTCAATAATTATCAATTAAATATTACTGTAACATATTTTACTAATGTTCAAAAAAGAAATAAACAGAAAAAATTGTGGAAATAAAATCCTTTTATTAACTGTTGTGAAATACATTATTAAACATCAAACAAAGAAAAAGTTTTCTCGTTACACTGCAGCAATTGCAAATGCAGTTATAAATTAGAAAAAGTTAATAAAGAATTAGATGAACAACAAAGAGACAATTTGGAAACGGATAAGAAAGTGCCAGCTAAAGCAGGCTTCAGCCTGTGGCATGTAAAAGGAGTAAAAAGGTTCAACGAAATAATTTTTAAAATTTAATAACTACTCCATTAATCTAATTATGACATAAAATAATTACTTAAACAAATAAAAAGTAATCATTCTTGAGAATTCTTTATGATTGATGAATTATCTAATGAAATACAAGAATAAGGAACAGTACATTAAAATACATCTGGTCATGTTGGAACTGATTCCCTTTCTGATTATCAAAAAGAAGATATAAAATTTGTTTTGATTTTTTTGGAGTATACATTCCAAAATAACTAGTTTACTATTTTGAACAATTATTTATACTTAAGTATTGAAAGATTACAAAACTTCAATGAAATAATTAGTAGTCATTTGTGTTAATTTTTCAGGAATTACGAATGTTAATGACAATGTTGATGAAAAACGTGCAGTGAACAAACAATATTTACATGATTTATCAAATATTGTCTCAAAACTTGAATATTCAAGTATTTTAACACAGTTGAATAATGATGTCAGTAAAACTGATTTAAGTAATCGTATGGAAAAAGTAAATGATAAAAATAATGGAATTTACATTTATGACAATAAGTGAACAACAGTCGATCACTTTCAGTGAATACGATTTTTGCTTAAAGAAGTTCTTGTTATTATTGTAAACATATAAAGAGATTGAACATTTGATCACTTTTACATTTTGATGAGTGTTGTTGATAATCTTTACAAAAAAAATTC
The DNA here is from genome assembly GCF_023898315.1 of Schistocerca nitens. NCBI lineage: Eukaryota > Metazoa > Arthropoda > Insecta > Orthoptera > Acrididae > Schistocerca > Schistocerca nitens. The sequence continues at coordinate 406,901,263 of NC_064620.1, forward strand.
TGCAATCCAATCAATATAAATTGTAAGCATATCAAATTTTCTAATTGTAATATTAATAGTTAGTGTTAAAAGTGGTCCATTTAAAGTAAAGATAATTGTACTTTGTGAAATATTTTAATTTTTCTATTCTTTATAAATAAAGAACCATAGTGTCATTAACTTTTTGATGGGCAAAAAGTTTAGTGAAACACTTCATTCTCAAAGATTAATAACTAAAAATATAATTGAAAGAATCAAAGGATATTGCTCAATTTGTGAACCTAAAAAAGTAAATTTGTTAAAAATATTTTCATATGAAGGAGTTGTCTCCGAGACACTCCATCAAATATTCGTCAAAAAATAAATCCTGAATTACAACAATGTAGAAAGAATTTCGAAAGAAATAGCGTATTTTGTTTCTGGATTGATAATTTATGGCATCCTAATTCTTTGGAAATGTGATCTGGAAAGTTGATATGAATTTCCCTGATAATAAAGGCTATAAATAGTAACTATCATATTGTTTTATTTTCAAAATGTTTTGCGCAATTCCAGTTAAAGATAAACTAGGTAAATATATTCTTGATTTTTTTTCAAAAAAATATTTGAATCGAGAAAAAACTCAAACAAATAATGGTAAAAAATTTTATAATAAAGACTTACAAGAAATAATGAAGAAATGAAACATTAATTATTATCCAACTTTCAGTGATTTGAAAGCAAATGTTGTTCAAGGATTCAATAGAACACTGAAAAAATTTTCAAATTCAATTTCTCTTCAAGGAAATTATAAATCGGTCTAATTAGTGTGAAAATTAATTGTTGAATATAATCACACAAAACGTTCAGCATAAAAATTGCATGAAAGACTTAAATATAGAAACTGGAAACTGTATATATAAAAATCTGTTAGGTATTATGCCTAAATGTGGAACTGATTAAGTTTTAATAAGTAAACTTATAGAATATTTTTAGGTAGGGTATACATCATATTGGTCAACAGAAATTTTTCGATATCAAATATGTAATGCATTCCAATCGAATCACTTACAAATTAAAAGATTTAAATGGTTAACAAATGAAAGGGAATTATTATGAAGAAGAACTAATGAAAACAATTATCCAGATGTTTACCTTGTTGTGAATGTTTTAAATAAGAAAGGTAATAAACTTAATCTTAAATTGTTGGGTTTCAATAATTAACACAATTGTTAGGTAAATAAGATTAAGTAATTTTTGAATTGGTAATAACGTTGAATAAAAGTTCATTATACCTATTTTATTAAATAAGGTAAAATATATTTTGATAAACAAATAAAAGGCAATAAAAACTATTTAATGTCAAAATTAGTCTAGCATTGTAGATTTGAATTGTGGAATTAAAATGACAGAATTATTGGATATTAATTATTAGATAAAAATTAACACCATTTTGAATATTAGCTTAAAATTTAATTACAAAATAGTACTTGAAATTAAGTTTTTTATATCTTCATCAAATTATACTCGTGCAAATTATGTAAAATACTTAAATAAGTCTGAAGGTAAATTATTCCTAACATTGTTTCATTAGTACACATATATTTACTGAAATTGGTGCATATCTTATGCATAAAAACTCTTCAGAATTTGGAGTCTAGCCGTAGAAATATCTATTTGATTTTCTGTGTGTTTAATTCTATTTGACTATCATAATGATTGTAATTGTAATAATGATCATACAATTGGAAAGTAACAAAAGTGTGTCTTGATATAGTTACCTGAGGAACAACAAACAACATGCGTTAATAATGCATTTATTTCCGCATATTTTTTGGTTACTATTTCTAAGGCCATATTAATTGTTTCTTCCAAATTTTCGTTTCATTTCTCATCCAATCCTTCACGCGTCTGGCAATAGTTTTTTTGTTCTAATAAAACCCCATGTTATTCCAAGCATGTGTGTCAATTTTTCCCTCCGTATCTACTTCATTCTGTGGTTTATTAAGTTTTCAAATTTATTCTGACTTTTTGATCACGAGGTATTCACTATGTTGACAAACTACTCGTAAAATTTCAACGTATACACATGTTTTTTCTTCTAAATTTCTATGAAGATTAATAGTTTTTAATAGCACCATTTCACTGCTATTGAAGATTTCATATATTTTATAATGTTCTACTTTAACATGTTATTTATAGCACCCTGAATATATTCAAATCCTTTAATATTAGTGACTTTATTTTCATAAACCTGAAGATTATTTTTTCATCAATAATTATTAAACCCTTTTTTTATTATAATGAGTTCAGGACTTTTAAATCTACAACCGTCTCCATTCATACATAAAATTTATTTTTTAAATTTTGAATACTTTTAAATTATTTCCTTATATTTAAAAGCGAAATAAAAATGATTTGTCCACTGTGCAGTCAAGAAGAACGAAATCATAAGGAAATTAAAATAATAATACAGAATTTGCCATCGAAATCTGGTTGTAAAAATTGTCAAAGAAAAACACAAATAGAACTTCTTCATAGTTGGCAGATTAAAAAAATTAAGTGTAATATACATGGAAAAGAAGTTTTATGGCAAATGTATTTTATTCACCAAGAGAACAAAAATAACCATAGCATGAAAAATTATTAAAAACTAGGCGATTTTTTATATTTTAATTCTTCTTGTCCAACTTTTTAATTCGTTTATGAAATAATCTTATTTTATTTGGGTTTGATTCATACTGATATGTCACAATGTATTAATTCCTTCTTGTGATGCATCATATTTCACATCATCTGATCTTAAAAAAACAATTTTACTTCATCCAGCTGTATATAATTCTTTTTAATGATATAATCAGATTCATTTATCTGTATTGTTTTACTTTGTCAGTTACACATTTTTAAAGTCATCGAAACTAAATCCACTTCTCTCACCCAATTTCTTAAGTCATTTAGATTTTCCTCTTCTTTTTCACCCACCTTCAAGCATAATGGTTAATCTTAAACTTATAATTTCGAAAATAATTTTTTCACAATTTACATCTTTAGTTTTCGTAAAACTTTCTTATTGAATTGCAGCAATCCATAAAAATTATCATTTGGAATACCATTGTATAAAATTCATCAATCATTGATTTCATGTTTCATAGAAATCTTCAGTTCATATAACATATACGAAGGAATCAGAATCCATATAACATACATTAACATTTTCACCTTATTTTGGTTTCATAACATTGTAGCGAAAATCAGACACTTTTAATTACGAAATATCTGACATGCTAAATCCAATATAAATTTGTTTCTTGAACCTTATTTTAATTTTCTTCATCTTAACTGTGCATAATTTTTCCGAAAATAAAGTAGTATGTTCATATTTTCCCTTTGAAATGGAATTTATATATGTTCTTGGATCAATTATTATTCTATTTCTAATAATTACTATAGTTTTCCCAAAACACAATAATTCATTAACTTCGAATCCTTTTCAAGAAACATTAGTTGTCTTTTTTTCTCATTGCTGTGTTAGAATCAATATATATTTTTAACCAGGCTGATAGTTAAAATGATAAAACTATATTAAATTCCTTTAATTTTCATCCAAGTTCTAAATATTTTTTTCAGATTTCAATAATGTGAACATATTTTTGGATGTTATTTTTATTTGTTAATAATTTATTTCATTGTTAAGGTGAAAACCATGATTTTTTATTTTGAGCATATAATATTCTAAATCCACTTTAAATATAGCCATATTTATTATCATTTGGTGTTTTAATTATATTATCAGTACAAAAACATTTTCGATTTATGTAATAGAAATTTTAAAATGGTAAATAGGGAGCGATAAAACATTTATATACATCATTCTTATCCAAATATTATAAATAATTTAACTGTTTTTGGAGTATATTTGTTTCATATATGTGTTACTTGCATTAGCAATTATTTGAATACTTTGATAAATTTCAACTCGAATTCTTTGTTACAGAAATAATATCATATTATAATCACATAAATCTAATTTAACATTTGTCTTTTTAACATTGCATCCCAATGTAAATCAGTTCCATTAAAATACAAAGATGGATTTCATACATGTATCTCTAATGTTTTCACTAACATCTTCTAAAATTAAGACATCAAATTTGTTATGTTGTTTTGTTTACTCATCTAAAACTTGATTATTAAATTTTTTCCAATCTCTTTTAAATTTTTCATCAGTAATATTGAATTTATGTCGACTTTTCTAAGGAAAATTCTTTTGTAGCAATTTCATTTCCTGTAACTTATTTCAGAATCCTTATATACTTATGGATAAAATTCTATATCAGTTATTAAATCTAATTTTTCACCTCCAAAATAGTATGCTGTTTCCCAAAATTGTTCTTTTGTAAGATTGGAAGATAATCTATGAATATTTGAAGTCATAAACTTAAATGTATCCGAAAATTTTAAACTTAATCCATTTTCAAATTGTTTACTTATAGAAACATATTTTTGTTAATAATTTTGAAGTACATCGATATTTTTATTATCAAATACTAACTTCTAAAAATGATTGGCCTTAATAATTTGTTAAATTACGAATATAAATGGGAATAAATTTATAATTTTGGTAGTTAAGATTGTAATCTTGATAAGCACGTCCTTGATATTTTCCTGTTAAATGGTCATGCTCTCTTACTTTCTTTTCTCCTAAAACAATTCTTTTTAAAATATGACAAATTTTTAAATTTTCGTTATTTGATTACATATTCTTCAGTCAATTTTATTAGAATAGTTTGACTATAAATTCAAGCAATTTCTCTTGATCCTACATGTCAACGAAATTTTCTGGTGCATAATTACCTGTGTGTGTCACCATTAGAATATTTAGAATAATAATTAAATGAAATTGGTAAATGTTTTTATTATTTGTTAATAGATGATTTTTCAAGATTTTTGTCCAGTTTTAATATCCTTTAATACATAATCAAAATCTGCATTAATTACAAAAGCTATGTGTCATGATTTTACTATAACTTTAAATTTCATTGTTTGATGTTGAAAAGGTATAACTAATTAATAATTTCTTCTTTATGTTCTTTAATATCGTTTCATCATTGCTTAATTTTTGTTGTGAACAAAAATGTCTTAAACACCTGTCACAAATATAAATTGTTTCAGTTTCTTTTCTTGTTTATGTACAAATTTATCTAGCTAGATCTTTTATTGAACAATAACATGAATTACTTTCATTTTGCATTTAAAAAATTTTTAATGTTTTCCTTGTTTATTTTGTGTCTGGTGAAGAGGACAATAATTTCTTCTTCACTTCCTTCACATGCAGAAATATTAATTGAAATAATCAATTTTTTTCACATTTAGGCATGTACTGTAACTGAAGAGCAAAATCAGTATTCTCATTTCCAAAATTTCCATCTAATTTTAATACAACATTCTCATATTTACTATCTTCTACAGAATACAATGCTGATTTTTTTGAACATGGAAAACATTTTTCCTATTTCCTTTTTACATTAACCATAGCTTTTTTATCTTCAATTACTTGTGGTAAATCGATATAAGAAGAACCAAAATGGAATGTGTCTATTAATATTTAATGCTAAACTACCTATATAAAATAAAGACAAACACGATTATATCCTCTGCATTTCTCCTACTTAAGTTAATAGTTTTTATGTAGATTGTAGTGTTAATCTTCTGAATAAATTGCTGTTTTAAAACTTAATAAGCTGTAAAAGTATTAATTATTGTATTTCATTTTGTCTTTGAAAATTATAATTAAATTTCATATGAACTTTAATTGCTCTTCTTGGAACTAAAATAATCTCTAGTTTGGTGATTATTTCTTCTTTAATTTGATTAATAAATTCTTGTAATTCAATAATATTTTCATTATTATTCCTCCATAAGTTATTATTCATGATGCAAAAGCATATAGATTTCTATAAATATGTTTAGTTGTTTTGAAAAAGTCTTCATCTAGAAAATTAATACTTGGTAATTTTTTTACAATTTTCTTGCTTAATTTCTTGATATTTGTCATCTAGAACTTTTTGATAATAATTCTGATTATTACTTTCATTATTAATATTTTCTTAGATACATTGTTAAGAGTGATTAATTGTTGCTTATTAAGACTAAAATTATTGCTACATTTTTTGTTTTCGAGATTTAATGAAGATCGCTTAATCATGTTTTACTCAAGTTTTTAATTTTAGTTTCAAATTTTTCGATGACATTATTTAACAGATTTTTTCTAAATTTAGAATAATTTTTTTTTATTTTTTCGCTTTACTGGTTTGATGACATACTTTTAATGATTTGTTATTCAGTTCATTACTGTTATCATTGTTATTAATATTGTCAACAAGTTTTACAATAAAATCAATTAATTTATGTTTATTAAGTCATGAAAATTCTTCTATTTATCTTCATTAGAAATGATCAAGTTCTTTCAAAGTTTTATATTTTAGTTCTGTCTTCTTTATTTAGTTATTCATTTCATTAGTATTAAACTAAGTAATAAATTCAAACAGATCTTCTTTAGTTTCATTTGAATAACCATTTCCCTTAGATTAACTTTGTAATCCTTTATAAATGAATACATACTTTCCTTTGCTATAATTTTGTTTGTCATTTTTGTTTCCTATGTATTTACAGAGAATGAAATTTGGTTTTCTTGGTCTTATTTATAGAGAATATTATTTATTAGATTGAAAAATTTTAAAATGAAAAAATGAGAATTTGCTTTATAAATGTAGGCTAATGAGATATTTTAGTTATTATTTATAAATAATAAATTTATTAGATTTGAAAATTGTAAATTAGATAATGGGAATTAGGTTTTTTATATAAATGCAAATGAGATCTTTCATTTCTTATTTCTAAGGAATAAAATTTATTAAATTTGAATATATTTGTATGAGTAAATGAGGAATTAGTTTTTTTAGGAATGGGCAAATGAGATTTTCTGGTTGGGGGAAACTGTGAAATTAGATTCGTCGTTGCCATGTTGGAAATTTGACTCAGAAGTGCTCTTTGCGCGAGAACTCTCTTATATATACTACTATCATAACTTTTTTTTATCAAAAATTGGTGTGAAGACACATGGGCAAAGGCAGTCACTACATGTGCAATCTCTGTCGAGTTACACGCCCACTTAGGATATTGCTCCATTGAGGAGCAAGAACCACATCAGGTACTCATACCTCTTTAAGCAGGAGATGACGTCACACATCCAGAGCCAGGATAAGTTACCTAAAGAGTGAAATTTTACGTACTTTGTGTTTTTAGTGAAATTCCCAGACAATATCCTCATTCCACAGTTTACAAGTGACACATTTTATCAACACCACCAATATGAAGATCGTCACATGCAGGGAAAGCCTAGCAATAGTGAAGGAGTGGATTGGTTTTACTCTCTGTGCACTGGACACCATTTCAGAATAGCCTTTTTTTCTGCACATGGAGATTGCTTCGACTCTCCCATCTCATCTCACTTTTGCATATAGTTGAGTGGTGTGACTGGGGACAATCTTCGAAATTTGCCGACGTCTCTGCAACGTTACCACAAGAAGAACCTTTTTGTCGCTCCGTGCTCGGTTTTATGAATAAGGTTTTGGACAACATGATGCTGTAGGTACTTGGGTAAGGCTTGAACTTTGCACCTATGCCTAGAACCTTCCCTTTAAGCGATATTATTTAGTTCTGCTAAAGAAGCTGTTAGACCTCTTCGCAGTGAAGCTGTAGAAATCAAAACTTAAACATGTCGCACACTTACAAGAGCTCCACCTCAGAAGAAGAATATTTCCTCGATGGTAAGGGCTGCAGGAAGCATGCTACGAGAAAAGTGTTGCAAGACTATCCTTCCAGCGAATAAGGGAAACGCCACTTTGATGCTACCACATGAGATCTGTGACCAGGAGATTTAAAGCCTTTTGAGTGAACCAACGTAACGGAATATTGGAAGAGACCCAAGAGAGAGACTAGAAAGAAAACCGACAGAGTTACTGAATTCTTCTTCCCTTCCACAAGAAGTTGCAAAATATTTTGACCTCACAAAGAAGGTCTTCCATTACGTCCTATTGTAAGTAATATCGGCGTTCCAAAGTATGACTTAGCTAGACAGCTAGCGTCTTTACTGTGACCTTTTGTGGGGAAGTGTTCATATTACATTCGTAACTCGGGTGACTTTATTGATAGACGGAAGTCGCTTCGACTCAACGAGTCGGACTTATTAGCAAGCTTCGACGTCAAGGAAAGGAAGGAAGATCAGTTTTAATGTCCTGTTGATATCGACGTCATTACAGATGGAGCACAATTGCGGATGGTGTCGAGGATGAAGAAGGAAATTGGCTGTGCGCTTTCAAAGGAACCGTCGCGGCAATTTACTGGAACAATTTAGAGAAATCGAGGAAAACCTACATCTGGGTGGAAGAACGAAGGTTTGAGCTGACGTCGTCCTGAATGCGAGACCACTGTGCTAACCACCGCACTTTCTCACTCAGTGTTTCGATTTCGTCTCACTCTTTACTAGGGACCCTCTCATGGATTCATTGTCACTAATCAGCAGTAAGTTAAAAGCTGATATACGTCATCTGATCAAAAGTATCCGGACACCTGGCTGAAAATGACTTAAAAGTTCGTCGCACCCTCAATCGGTAATGCTGGAATTCAATACGGGGTTGGCTCACCCTTAGCCTTCATGGCATCTTCCACTCTCGCAGGCGTACGTCCAATCAGGTGTTGGAAAGTTTCTTGGGGAGGTTCTATAGGATTCAGGTCAGGACTCTGTGCAGACCAGTCCATTACAGGAATGTTATTGTCGTGTAACCACTCTGCCACAGGCCATGCATTATGAACAGGTGCTCGTTCGTGCTGAAAGATACAACCGCCATCCCCGAATTGTTCTTCAACAGTGGGAAGCAAGAAGGTAATTTAAACATCAATGTAGGCCTGTGCTATGATAGTGCGAGGCAAAACAAAAAACAGCCACACCATAACACAACCACCTCTGAATTTTGCTTTTGGCACTACACAAACTGGCAGATGACGTTCACAGGTCATTCGCCACACCCACACCCTGCCACCGGATCACCACATTGTGTACCATGATTCATTCGTCAGTCCACACAACGTTTTTCCACTGTTCAATCGTCAAATTTTTATGCTTCTTACACTAAGCGAGGCATCGTTTTGCAATTACCAGCGTGATGTGTGGCTTATGAGCAACCGCTCGACCATAAAATCCTAGTTATCTCGCCTTGCGCCTAACTGCCAAAGTATTTACAGTGGATGCTGATGCTGTTTGGAATTCCTGTGTGATGGTCTGGATAGATGTCTGTCTATTACACATTACGACCCTCTTCACCTGTCGGCGGTCTACCAGTCAACAGACGAGGTCGACCTGTACGCTTTTGTGTTGTACGTGTCCCTTCACGCTTCCATTTCACTACCACATCGGAAACAGCGGACCTAGTGATGTTTAGAAGTATGGAAATCTCGCGTACACGCATATGACATAAGTGACACCCAGTCACCTGACCATCGAAGTCCGTTGAGTTCTGCGGAGCACCCGATTTTTCTCCCTCACGATGTATAAAGACTAATGACGTTGCTAATATGGAGTACCTGGCAGTAAGTAGCAGCACAATGCACCTAATATGAAAAACGTAGGTTTCTGGGGTGTCCGGATACTTTTCATCACACAGTGTAACTGTGCTATTTCATCATGTCCTTTCCTGAACATATTTTTCATTTAACAGTAAATATCTTGGGCAAATTGACGGTGCTACAATAAGTACTCCTCTCGCTCCTCTGGTAGCAAACGTTTTTATGGAAGACTTTAAGGAGAGGGGACTTTATTCGGCAGAACTTAAATCAAAGGTCTTCTGTCACGTTTCTTGTAGCATCTGAATTCTGTCCACGAGCACATCAAATTTAGGATGGAAATCAAGAAGAGCGACTGTCTGTCATTGCTGGACGCCTTGATCAGACGGAAAGTGGATGAGTCATTGGGGCATTGCGTTTATCGTAGGCCCAAACACTCACTTGCATCTGCAGGCTTATTTCTGCCACCACCCATCACAAACTATGGGCGTCCTTCGAACGTGTCCACTGGGCACATGTTCTGTCTGATGGAAATAGGCTTGCAAGTGAGCTGGATCGCCTGCAGTCTGTGTTCAAAGGTAATGGATATGCTCCACATCACATTAGAACGGTGTAAAAGAAGAAGGGACGTGGTCACCCAAAAGATGAAGAGAAGAAGAAGCGGTTCAAGTTCAGAGTGTTCCTTCCGTACGTCGGTAATAAATCGTCGAAATTAGGCATAATCTTAAGAAAACATCGTGTCAAAGTAAACTTTTGTCCACCTACAAAAACAGTGCTCTTCTCGGATTAGCAAAGGACTATCTGGGATTCGGAGGGCTCGAGTCTACAGAATATCTTGCTAGTGTGGCAACTCTAGACTGGTCAGACAACGCTCACAGTGCGTGGAAGATGCGTTGAATATGATCGCCACACTCGCCTTTCGCAGCCTAGTAAGTCAACCTCATAGCTGAGCATTGTATCTCCACAGGACGTTCGTACGTTCCACGGCTTACTCTGCCACGGAAATCTTCTGGGATTCAGTTATTAAGAAATCGGTGGAAACGCCTTTAGTGCAAGATCTTATTAATCATGATGGTAGCTTTCAATTGGCTGAGTCGTGGGTCCCCTTTGATATCTATAATTTATTCAGCCAGAAAACATTTTATGACCAATGACACGCCTAGTGACTGTTAATTTCAGTAAGTTTGTCATCTGAATTTTAACCTCGCGATTGCGCGTTACGACCGAGTGCGCGCATATACAAGTTGGTGCAGCTGAAAGTAGTCCGTGCAAGTATAAACGAAATATTGTGAAATTAGAAAAGTTAAGTCCTAAAACGGACTTCCCATTTATTTAAAATGAAAAATGCAGTGGAAAATGCATTTACAGAATGTGCTGAAAGTGACCGTACGCAACATCAGTGCACAGCTGAGCGCGTCTAAACATACTCGGATACATCCGGCGTAAAGTTCCAGTATCGATGACGGCAACTTCACGGCTGATGTTGTTTCGCAGTTTTTGTATTGTGTGTGGATTTGTTCTATAGATCTTGTTGCCCTTCAAGTGTCGACACAGAAGAAAGCCACATATTGTTAGATCGAGCGAATATGGTGGCCGTAAATGTTTACAGACAGTTTATTCCTGAGTGAAGATGTTATGGATTCGTTCCAGGAACACCTTAGACGTGTGGCATGTTGTTCCATCTTGCTGTAAGAAGCAGTATTGTCTGACATATTCAGTGACTCGAACACTATATGTATCAAAAATTTCCATATATGCAACATTGTTGGGTCAAAAAATATCGGTCCAATGATGCGCGTTCCTTTTACACAGCACCAATCACTGATTTTACTGTAGGGTTCTTTTGGCTCTGAATAATTTTTTAGCGAATGACTGCAATAACCTCTGGTGTTAGAACAGAAGGAACTCTGTGTCGTTTTACATTTTGCACAGATCCGTAGGTGCGCCCAGTTTCATACAGACTCCGCATTTCTCTTTGCGGATACCTGACCCCTAAAATTTCACGAGTTCCCTTAATCGAATCAGTTTTCACATGTGCTTCCACAATTTCAATGGTTCTGTCGAGAAAATCATTTGCAGGCCGCAAAAAATAACGTCTTGGTTTACTAATAAAATAAGCTCAAATGCCAACAGAACAATGCTAACAAACAATAATTGCATAAAACTGTCACTGGTATAGCTGTTTATTTCAGAAGTCCAAATATCACATTCGCATTAAGGGGGAGGCGGGCAACTTCTAACGGCGCCACACTGCAGTATCTCACTACACATGCGCCTGCGCGCCATTGATAAAGCAATACTCGAAGAGGGCACGAAAGTCGACAGAGGTCGCCCATGTATCGGCCACGTTTCAACACTAGTTTTTGCGCCAATTTTTGGTATACAGGTAGCGGAGTGAACTAGCAATCTGCAGCCCAAACACCCATGTGAAGAAGGCTGAATGGTCGCCAGTCGAAATATTGTGGAAAGAAGTCAATGTTATGTGGCTGCACTCCATAAACTTCATGGAAAATATCAGTCCTGGCCGCAGCACACACAAAGGTACCTCTTCTCACGATAAGAGATTTTCTGTGAAACTGTAGTGAACGCTCATTAAAATATCGAAGCCAAGGCGCTTGCAGTAACAATTTTTCCTATCGGAGACTGTCTAAACAAGACGGGAACCAATTACGGCGACGAGATTAAACTCGGAATAGCAAGCACACGGTGTGGGACAAACCAATCAAACTCTACATATATAATCAGGTGTTTCCTGTTTTTCATTAACGATGTCACACAGTATTGTAAAAGGCTTTCTAACAAACTGACAACTCAGACAAATCGTGCGGAATACACAGTGGAAAAACTACAGACAAGCAACGTGGCCACAGAGACCATCCATTGACACTTTGCCCTATTATCCGGATCCCCATACCGTTACTTCCCTGATGAAATGATCGTGTAGCATTGACGGCCGGAAGTCCCCACCTGGAGAAGTTCGGCTGCCACGTTGCAGGTATTTTCAGTTGACGCCACGTTGGGCGACTTGCGTGTTGATGATAATGATATGATGATGTGGACAGCAAAACAACCAGTCCTCGAGCTGAGAAAATGGCCAACCATCCGGGAATCGGGCCCAGGTTTGCTGCATAGCGATGAACAGAGCCGACAGACAGCTCCCCGCCTCAGCTGTGCACTGTGTGACGACCACAGAGGGTGCTCGCTCAACGGCCTAGGAGATAGTTGTCGGGTTGCGCCGCCAAGTGAGGTCCCTGGCAAGTAGACATCCTGCATAATGGGTGGGTTTGAATGGAGTGATGGACAGAGTACAGAAGGAGCAACATCACTGCCTGGAGGCACCAATCGAGTGGGCTTGCTGGATTTGACAGCGTTCTTGAGCAGCCGTGGCTGGCTTGCCTCCCGTTAAGAAGAATTTTCTGGCAAACTGTCGCAACACGGCACGCCCGGTGCGGTTTGCTGTGGAGCTGTCTGTCCTGTCGTTTCCGCAAGGCACAGTTCAGGGTAGTGTACTGATCTGTGGAAATGTGTAGTCATACAGTGGTTTCCTAAACTCTTGCTGCAGTTGCTGTTAACGATCTCCCGATACCCTCGGTTGTGTACTCATAGAAGAGAGCAGAGCAGACCTGTCCTGTGTCCGTACGTTCCTACTCAATGCCAGGGACACGCTAAGTTTTGTAATAATATTACAGCTGTTGTGAGTACAGTGTGCGGTTTATTCAGTTCAGTTTTTTTGTAGTACTCAGTTACCTGCGTATGTTATAGCACCTGTGGCCAGGTCATGTGAGCATGTGTTAAAGCCACCCTTAAACCCGATAAAGGCAACAATGACCCTAAGAATTACCGTCCACCTGTATAAAGTCCGCCAGAGAATGATTGTGAACAGCTTGACGGAAGCAAATGAGTCTGCGCTTGTACCTCACAGTCTTATTTTGCACACTGTAAAGCTGCACTTGTTAACTTCTCTCCCCTGAAACTGAAGTTAAATTATGGAGACTGAATAATATCTAGTTACTTGAATGGGTGAGAGAGGTCGCTTCCCCAACATTTTTACACAATTATCTCCCCGGCGATCGTCGACTCTGACAGTTCTTAAAATAATCAGAGGCAGCATCGTACGCAGTGGGGAAGCCGTCTTGGGAATCAGTGTCCACGTTGTGTATCAGTTTCGATAAATCCCAGAATATAATCCCTTAAAATAGAGCATAAACGACCGTCGTGCATGCTGTACTGATTTCTCACGACACAAAGTTCTCTACGAATTATGACACGCCAAATAATGTTACGAGCCACAAACAAAGCAGAAGTTAAAATAACCAAAGAACTGAACGTACCTTTAGCATTCATGAAATTATAATTCTCCATAAACGATTTTCCTAGCTACATTCCAGTATACATCATCCTCTTGTATAAGATGAAATGTTATCTCAATTAACCAATTTTCATTCCGTATTCAGGATGACAGCTTCAGCAATGCCGCTAATTAAAATTCCACTGCGATCCTACTCTCCGCAATCCTCAATCAGAAGTAAGTAAGTCCATTGTACACATAATGTTCCACATTATATCCATAGAGTCGTAATATCACGAGTTAGAGGTAATCTGTCTATCGCAATCGTAAGGAATCGTCGAGCCATATAAATCACTTGCTCTGTTATGCATAAGCATTTGTGCTAAATCATAAAAAAGTTAGAGAAAGTGTGGTACTACAACGTCACAGATCCTCAGTCTCAGCCATCGAACATGGTTTTGAATCACACATGAACACCGTTATAGTCTTTGTTCATCTGTCTGCTGTGTATGACAGTGCAAACCAGAAGTTGCTCTTGAAAAAATTCGACGGCATTACTAATGACTCGATGCTAACCAATTAATTGCCAACTTCCCAGCAACAGGAGATGCGAGAAATGCGCTACCTTAGACCAGTGTTGTGGACCCTATACTCTTTAATATATACTGGGGTGACAAAAGTCATGGGGTACCTCCTAATATAGTGTCGGATCTCCTTTTACTCTGCGGAAGTGCAGAAACTTGACGTTCAATGGACTCGACAAGTGTTTCGAAGTCTCATGCAGAAATGTTGTACCTCGCTGCCTCTGTAGTTGGCCGTAATTGCCGAAGTGCTGCAGGTGCAGTATTCTGTGCACAAACTGACCTTCTGATTGTGTCCCATAAATGTTCGATGGAATTCACGTCGAGCGACCTCGGTGACCAAATCATTCTTTCAAACCAGTCGCGGACTATTGTGGGCGAGTGACGTGGCACATCGTTATCCATATTTGGAAATATGAAATCTCCAAGTAGCCAAATATAACCATTTCCAGTCAATGATCGGCTCAATTGGACCAGAGATCGCAATTCATTCCATGTAAACAGAGCCCACACCAGTATGGAGCCACCACCACCTTGCACAGCGCCTTGTTGGCGACTTCGATCCATGATTTCCCGGGGTCTGCACCACACTCGAATACCCATCAGCTCTAACCAATTGACATCTGGATTCATCAGACGAGGCCACGGTTTTCCAGTCGTCTTAAGATCCAACCGATATGGTTACGAGCCCAGGAGAGGTGCCACAGGCGATGTTGTGCTGTTAGTAAAGTCACTCACATCTGTCGTCTGCTACCATAGCCCATTGACGCCAAGTTTCGCTGTCCTGTTCTGACGGATACTTTGGTCGTACGAGTCACATTGATTTCTGCAGTTATTCAGGCAGTATTGCTTGTCTGTTAGCACTAACAACTCTACACTGTTGGTCGTTAAGGCCGTCGTCCACTGCAATTTCCATGGTAAGGGACAATGCCTGAAATATGGTATTCTCGGTACAGTCTTGGCTCTATGGTTCTTGGAGTATTGAATTCTCTAATGGTTTTCGAAATGGACTGTCCCACGCATCTAGCTCCGACTACCATTCAGCGTTTATAGTCTGTAAAATCCGGTCGTGGAGTCATAATCACGTCGGAAACGCTTCACATGAATCACTTGAGTACAAATGGCAGGTCCTTCAATTCACGGCTTTTTCATACTTAAGTACGCGATGCTGCCGCCATCTCTATATGTGTATGTCTTTAGCCCAAGACGTTTGTCACTTAATTATACATTCAATTGTTCACCCACTTCGACTATACACTAAATGTTTTCTGTATGTGGATGATCTAGCACTGGTCACCCAGAGAAAGGATTTCCATGATGTTGAAAATAACCTGTCTGAGGCTTTGGAAGAACTAGAATAGTTCTGGAAAAATAATAACTTAAGGCTTAATCCTACCAAAACGCAAGTCCCTTTGGACTTAACAAGCAGGCGTGACAGCAAAGTACTAAATATTTCATGGAATGGCATTCAACCCGAACATTCCTTTTCCCCAAAATACCTTGGTGTCACCTTAGGCCGCACGCTAACGTTTATAACGCTTTGCCATAACACCGAAATGAAACTACCCATAAAGAATAATTCATACGAAAGCTAAGAGGACCTAATGGGTGTGCACAACTAGCCACTACCCAGAGACTTGCATTGGCGTTGTACTATTCTGTGAGCGATTATGCAGCGCTTGTCTGGCATTATTCTTGCTATGTTAGGCAAGTGGACACCGCTCTGAAAGAAACGTGTTACACAATTACCGGCTTCTTTAGATCAACTAAAGTGGAGTAGCTACGTGTGCTGGCAGGCATAGTTCCATCTGACATCAAGCGTGAAGGTGCTGCTCAAACACAAGGATATAATGATTCAGCTGTCTGTGCTGTTGAGTTTTATGCAGCCCGCAATGCCTTCAAACACCAAGCACGAGATTTTCATATTCTCTCCTTCCCTACGTGAAAACTATTAGTTCAACCAGAAAAAATGAACGAGACCAATTTGTAACAAATTTGGTGTAGTTAAATTTTGTATTGGGATATGTTTTCGCTGGAGGTCACGGATTTCGCATTATGCAAGATAAGCACGGCTAAAGGTCACTTTTGCACGCGCTTCCTGAATAATTGGAAAACAGCCTTTAGCGAAAACGTATCCAAGTACAAAATTGAACTCTATGAAATTTCTTAAAAACAGATCCTGTTCATTTTTTCTGTTGGACTAATAGTCTGCTTGTAGCGAGTGCACTCGGTATTTGAAGGCATTGTGGGTTGCATAAAACTCAGTGGTAGGGGTGGCTGAATCAGCCCGTATGCTGTAGCGGGTCTTGGGTGCAATTACTGCTATGGAAGGGTGGAATAGCTGTTCTCCTACTGGTCAGAACAGCGACTGTTTATTGATAATATCAAAAGTATGGTATTATACAGATACCGATTTGACTTGGTCGGAACACTGCTCACATTCATCAGATTGAATGATGAAATACTTCGAAAATAGCGACTTAACAATAGCAACAAATTATTACTATAATACTCACATAAATGACAAATAAATATAGCATCATAATTGAATAAAGAGCAGCATAACAAAATAAGCTGGTTCAAGGAAACTTGAGTCTAAGAGAATAGATCTTTACTAGAGTAAATACGATGATAACTAAGAACAATAACTTCCATTTTTAAAGGCTCATTGGTTCACTGCCGCGTGACTATATTGCCGTAAACATGAACTTTATTACACGAACCTGAGTTCACATCCACACAAACAAGGCATGAAAAAATACCACAGGAACTAACGTGAAGCACTTCAGTATTATAAAACAAGCATACCTTATTCTCTCAATAATGTAAACTACTCACCGTGCGCACGACCAGAATAAACCCTTTTAATCACGACATACACATATTAAGAAATTCTTGTTCTCAATCTAACATGCAGGAGACAACATATAATAGGTGCAAGAGCTCTTCCCTCAGCAGCAAACATAATACGTTGTAGACAGCCACTTTAACATTAGTATTAGCATAGACCAGCGAAGGTGGTAATTTGAAAACGCTGAATTTAGCAAACACAAGATTACACTCACTGTTAAGTATATCATGCCTTTTGCCATAACAAGCTGTATACACATCAAGTACACTGCATAATTTCGTGCTCCTCACAGACAAGGGGACACATACTACTACCATCACTGAAGTCACAGATTCCGGCACCTCCTATTTGGCCAGCTCAGCAGGCTCCAGACTGGTTGTGGGCGACCACAAGTGAACAAGGTGGCTTTCATCTTGCAGCCAAACCCCTTCCGATGGCTGACCAGCACCATCCACCATTGTGATTCTACTCAGTTCCCCCCCTCAGGACACTGTGCCAGCAGTCAACTCCTTCTTCAACGAGTCTGTGTCACAATACCCAGCGACTATCCACAGGATGTAATGGCAATCTAGGAGACAGCGTTTGGTTTGCAATGTCGAGTATCAGCTTCTGTCCATGCCATACGATCCTCCCCTCCTTGGGTAATTTGGCCCACCCAATTGTTGAGTGGCTGAAGACCGGCTGCAACAAAGGAGCTGTGCCAACAGTTGATATTTTACAAAACACTAGTCTGGAGCACAACTTTCATGTTAGCTACCATATGTCTGTACTCTTCCCTCACCTGTTCTAGCATCGTGGGCTCACATACTCAGACACGATTACAAATGACACGTCTCTCTATATTTCTAATCGCTGGCTGCTTGTGTAAACTACGCACAAGTTCTGTGACATGGACACTGGTATATCCTACTCTACATTTGCTCCATTTGATACATATATCCACACCAGTCCCCTTTCAGTCCTCTTTTCAGTCTCCACACACTGCTTCCTCTAACATTTTCTGTGCCTTCCCTTTGCAGCTGGTCCATAAAACATTTACAGTGCCCTACATTCACTTTGCCATTTGGCAGCAGTGTTTACCTGTTGTGTAAGTATTTTGAGAATCTGACTGGCATCCTACTACAATGCGAGGCTATGCATCTACTTTTTCTCACCTCCTACTTTTATTAACCTTGAAAAGTATCAGTAATCCCTTTTATCCTGTTATCACACCTTGGAAAATTATTAAAATGTCGGCAGGCTAAGCTAACTGTGCTATATTTCCATTATACATATTACAACATTATACATTCCCCATAATTAGAGAGCGCACCTAGAAGTTAGTTTCACCTACTTCCTAGTCACCTACTTAAGAACAGCAAACGGTCTTAAAAATGGTTCAAATGGCTCTGAGCACTAATGGAAGTTAACACCTGGGGTCATCAGTCCCCTAGACTTAGAACTACTTAAACCTAACTAACCTGAGGACAGCACACACATCCGTGTTCAAGGCAGGATACGAACCTGCGACCATAGCAACAGCGGGGTTCCGGACTGACGCGCCTAGAACCGCTCGGCCACAAGGCCCGGCAAAACGGTCTCTTTTACACACTTATGCAACCTTCTTGCATGAATGCATATTTTTCTGATTCGAATATCGGCATTCCCAAATGCATTCAAACGGTGCCACACAAGGATTGGTAGGACTGGGTTGAGCTGTGAGTGATCAATATCCATTATAATTTGCATTTTGAAATATCAAAATCAGTTTTATAATGAATTTCCACAAACTTTAAATGAAGGAACTGTTTTTAAAATTGCAATGTTGAATTGTATTAATAGACTGTTAGTTTCTGAATCAGGTAAAAATTCCAAGACACTACAATAAACACAAATAAACTCAAAAAGAGGTAACAGACATCAAGAAAACTCACATAATATTAAAAGCACTGGGATAGTGGCACCACAGAGAAATACCAACCAATGTAAGAACAACTGGTCAAAAAAATTTTAATTCCGTAACAAACTGAAAATATACTGTTGTACCTAGGCCACAGCACAAGGTTGCTATAACAGAACACCTACTTGAATTTTTGCTCTAAATGATGGTATTCACAGTGTGGCCAGCAAGACGTATGTGATTTACCGACGGCATTATCAGACACAAGCAGTACTGAAGCAATTTTAAAGTACAAGGAGTGACCAAATGCTTTCAAAAGTTCTCAGAAATTGTAAACCTTGTACTCAGAATGGGTTTACAACAACATTAATAGGAAGGAGCAAGGCTTCCCTCAAATAATTGCAATAAGAAACAAGAGCGAGACACAAGCACTCTTAACAGAAAATAAGCCAAGTGCTTGTTTCAGCTGTACATTCTAACATATTTTTAAATTCGTGTCAAATACATCAGTTACAAGGAAGGTAACAAAGAGCTTAACAGTTACATACATGTGTGAGTGAACCATAGACATTAATACATTAAAACATGGAAGCAGACAAACAGGACAGCAATTAAATCATTTTCACCAAATAAATCACTTTCACACATTTAGGGGTTGCATACAGTTGTCAGTATTTCTACGTGAATAAACAGTCATAAACACATTTAATGGTAGACAAACTGAAGAACATGAAATTAAATGTCGCCCAAAAATGGGCTACGTCAAAGCATTGGTTGGCCGGCATCAGATCGTCTTCGGTGCGTGATAACCGCCGTTTACTACGTCGGTCACATGGTTGTTCTTCCACGACACGTTTCGATGGTTCACATCGTCATCTGCTGGTTGAGAACAGAGTTATTAAATTCCTGCGTTAGCACAAAGCACAGGCGGCTTTCCCCAGCATTAGGCCAAATGCAAGGGAGTCAAAATAGGATGGAGCGTATTTCAGTTCTATTTCCCTTTAAAAGATGAAACGTGATCTCCTTTTCAATTAGTCTGCTGCTGAGAAAAGACGTATGTGCTCTACACCAACACCAGGAATGTAAAAACACAATACAACATTTGAAGATGGTAGTCTGAATCGCTGAAAGGTGTAGTATGAATGTAAACAAGTGAATGACGCAATAAGCTATTTTTTTATGTAACGGACGATTGAAAAGTTTCAGTTTGTGGTCGTTGCTGCAGCGTATATGCAACGTAGCATGGATCTCATGCGGGTTTATAAGCACTGACATTTAGGCATAATATGGCATTTGTGTCTTTCCGACGAGCGTGCCGTAAATGTGGACACGTGAGCAATGGTGACGTTATTACCAAACGCGTCCAAGCATGACCGACATGCTATTCTTTTCTTGGCTGCCGATGGACAAACACCGGTAGACATCCATAGGAGAATGAAGAATGTATATGGGGAAACATGTCTATCGAATGTTGTGAAATAGCCCACCAGGATCCCTGCTGGTAGCAGTTCGACACGCAGAAGTTACGCCAGCTCAAGTGGGAGGGACTCTGCTCTACGGCCATGATCTCTCCTCATGCGATCGTCACACGTTGGTTCACTTAAGAAAGGCGTTGAATGATCGACGATTCCTCTTAGACGATGTGCAGCGGTCAGTTACGAACATCCTCACGCAACACGACACGGTGTTTGTCAAAAGAAGTCTTCAGCTTGGTGAGTCTGTGGGATTATTGCCTCAATGTCATGGGTATATTGTCTGACTGGCATACTGATTCTGGTCGGTTCAGCCTTCGAACGGAAAATTTTGATTGCCACATACTTTTACCAACAGTTGAAACCCTCATAATATCGTCCATAACGATGAATGATTTGCAACTGGTTTCGGACTTCAGATCATCTTCATATATCTTAAAGGTCTTTGCAACGTTCTAAAAGGGAATATTAATAAACATTTTGTTAGGTGGCTATTAACAGCCGTCAAGTACCAGCTGTTTTATTGAATATCTTAAGCATCAACCGGTTTACGTCTTAGAGCAGCAGCAACGGATATGTATGCAAAGATATTAACATGAAAAGCATAGTACACAGAAATATGTTGAGAAATTATGAAGAGGTCCAAAACGAACGTGGGTACTTTCAGGGTTGAAAACACTTCAAACAAATACATCTCTCATGTTATTGTTGACAGTGGTTACATCTCAGGTGTTATAATATGTAATAAATAGTATGTTCTACATAGGACATTTGTGGATGCACTCAATAGTGATTTCAGTTAACAGAACAGTATATGCACTAATGAGAAGCTAGAGACATAAGTACTACCATGATACAAAAACGCCGAAGAATTAGTCAAAGACCTTCACTAAACTTTTTCATCTTATGATATAGCGTATATCGATCATGAGCTAATTGTTGATTGCAGGAGACTAGATTATCTTTGGCGAACTTCTCTGGCAATTTCTCATGTAAACAGGAAGTGGAAAACAAAGTTGCCGTTAAGAATATCCTATAGCAAGGTGGTACAAACTTCTGCAATATTTAAATGCCAAACAACAGCATAATCATTGCGTAATACTCGATGAGTTTTGTAAAGGCAAAAATCAACCATAACATAAGCGTAGTGTAAATAAAAGCTACTGTAGGCTTACCCTGTTAATGAGACGTTAACCTTCAGGAGAAAACTTCATAACACAACTTTTGGAATTTCTGAATAGAAGTCGGCAAATCTCTGTACATAAAAGGTAATTTCCTGAGTGATTGATTGTACATCGCCAAGCCCAAACCGGAAAGGGCAGACCTGACATCAGGAAATTTTGGAAATTTAACCCACTGGGGGTGAATAGTGGGTGACAACATTTTTTTGGAAATATGTAATTAATGAACTACTGAAGTATTTTTGAAGGTAATCTGTGGACATTGGTATTTGAATTCTTCGTTACAAATAAAAACATACATGTTTCATTGTTTTCGAAAATTGAATCCTTAGGGGTGCGAAATAGGGTATGGGATTTTTGATAAAAGTATTTTATTATAAAAGCATTTTTAAAGCTACATGTTTGAAAATTTAAACTTGGCTTCTTGGTTAGAAATAAAAAATACATGTTTCGTTGCGTTTCTAAATTCTATCCCTAAGGGGGGTGAAATGTGGGATGGAAGTTTTTTATGGAAATATTTCGTTGCGCAATCATTTTAGGAGCCAAGTCAATGTCAATTTTTGTTTGGCTCCTCTGTTAATAATAGAACACAGGCAAGTCACTGTTTTTCGAAATTCAACCGCTAAGGGGGTCAAACAGAGGGTGAACCGTTTTATGAAAATATTTCGTTGCGAAAGCATTTGTAAAGGAAAATCTCTGAAAACTGAAAAAATACTTGTTTCACTGTGCTGGGAAAAATAATCCCTAAGGGAGTGAAATGGTGTCAGACTGATTCACCGATTCATCATTGCCCAGCCCAAACGGTTAAAGATAGAAACTTGAAGTGTGGAGAGTATGTGGATCTTATGCTGTACACGCAGTTCAAGAAGGGTTTGCCCGAATTTTCACTCCTAAGGGGGTGAAATAGGGGATGAAAGGCTTTTTGAAAGTATGTCACTATTAAGGGAAATTTGAAACTAGAACTACAGAAACTTCTATTTGGCTTATGAGTCAGAAAATAAAAAGTATGTGTTTCAGTAATTTTGGGAATTCCACACTATGGGGGTAAAATGGTGATCTAAAGTCTTTTTGAAAATAAATACTTGTATTGTATTGTATTGTATTGTATGTTAACCGGGGACCTAGAAGCGACGGAGAGGCTCCATCCCAGCCGCAGCCACAGTGGTCCACAACCCCACGACGACTACCACAGTCCACTTCACCCCTCCGTCGCCCCACACCGAACCCAGGGTTATTGTGCGGTTCGGCCCCCGGTGGACCCCCCCAGGGAACGTCTCACACCAGACGAGTGTAACCCCTATGTTTGCGTGGTACAGTAATGGTGGTGTACGTGTATGTGGAGAACCTGTTTGTGCAGCAATCGCCGACATAGTGTAACTGAGGCGGAATAAGGGAAACCAGCCCGCTTTCGCCGAGGCAGATGGAAAATCGCCTAAAAATCATTCACAGACAGGTCACTTAACCGGACCTCGACACAAATCCGCCGGGCGGACTCGTGCAGGGGACCAGGCGCTCCTTCCCACCCATAAATCTTTGTGTTAGACCGCACGGCCAACCGGGTGGGATAAATAAATACTTATTAAAGAACTGTTAAGGAAGTTTTAAGGCTAAATCTTTAACCATTAGTACTAGACTTCTTGGTTAGAAAAAAAAAGAAACGTGTTTCATTGTTTCTGGAAATTCATCCAACAATGGAGTGCAATAGGGGCTGAAAATTTTTAAGAAAATATTTAGTTACACTAAAAAAAATTTAAAGCCA